>NW_024376694.1:0-31628 GCF_016808335.1 Panicum virgatum
CAGTAACGAAACAATCCAAAATGCACCCAAATACTAAAATGCACCAAACATGAGTTTAGGGTCCAATGGGTGGATGGGTGTGCCAATTGCGAAAAATTCCGATGCGACTTCATGCACAAACTTGTGCATTAATTGCACCAGTTCAACCCATTTTGCACCGAGTTGTGTAGTAATGAAACATTACCAAATGCACCCAAAACTAAGAAAGCCAAAACATGAGTTTAGGGTCCAATGGGGTGGATGGGTGTGTTCGTTGCGAAAAATTCCGATGCGACTTCATGGCACAAACTTGTGCATTGATTGCCAGTTCAACCCATTTTGCACCAAGTTCTTGTAGTAACGAAACATTGCCAAATGCACCCAAACACTACGAAACGCACCAAAACATGAGTTTAGGTCCAATGGGTGGATCGGGTGGTTCGTTGCGAAAAATTCTAATGCGACTTCATGGCACAAACTTGTGCATTGATTGCACAAGTTCAACCCATTTTGCACCGAGTTCCGTGTAGTATCAAAACATTGCAAATGCAACTGAATGCAACTAAAGGCAGCAAAATGAGAGTTTAGGGTCCACTTTGTTTGGATCGGGTGTGTTCATTGCGAAAAATTCCAAGGCATTGCATGGCACGAACTTGAGCATTAATTGAACCGTTCAACCTATTTTGCACAGAGTTCGTGTAGTACGAAAGATTGCCAAATGCACCCAAACAATATGAAACACACAAAACAGGAGTTTAGGGTCCGATTGGGTGTAGCGGGTGCATTCGTTGCGAAAACTTCCAATGTGATTCCATGCCACGAACTTGTGCATTAATTACTACCATTTTTCAGCCCACTTTGCATCCAGTTTCGTGCAGTAACGAAACAATCCAAATGCACCCAAACACTACAAAACGCACCAATACATGCATTAAGGGTCCAATGGGGTGGATCGGGTGTGTTCATTGTGAAAAATTCCGATGCAAATTCATAGCACAAACTTGTGCATTAATTGGCACCGGTTCAACCTATTTTGCACCGAGTTTCATGTAGTAACGAAACTTTGCCAAGTGCACCCAAACACTACGAAACACACCAAAACATTGAGTTTATGGTCCAATGGGTGGATCGGGTTCGTTCGCTGCCAAAATTCCGAAGCGACTTCGTGGCACGAACTTGTGCATTAATTCTACCGTTTCGTCCCACTTTGCATCGGGTTTTGTGCATTAACGAAAGAATCCAAATGCACCCAAAACACTAACAAACACACCAACATGAGTTTACGGTCCAATGGGTGGATCGGGTTCGGTTCGCTGCCAAAAATTCCGAAGCGACTTCGTGGCACGAACTTTGCATTAATTGCTCCAGTTCAGCCTGTTTTACACCGAGTTTCATGCAGTAACGAAACAATCCAAAATGCACCCAAATACTACAAAACACACCAATACATGAGTTTAAGATTCCAATGAGGGGGATCGGGTCTGTCAATTGTGAAAAATTCCGATGCGACTTCATGGCACAAACTTGTGCATTAATTGCACCATTTCAACCCGTTTGCACCGAGTTTCGTCTATTAACGAAAACACTGCCAAATGCACCTTAACACCACGAAACACACCAAACATGATTTAGGGTTCAATTGCTTGGATCGGATGCGTTCGTTTTGAAAAATTCTGACGCGGCTTCATGGCACGAACTTGTGCATTAATTCTACCATTCAGCCCGCTTTGCATCGACTTTCGTGCAGTAACGAAACAATCCAAAATGCACCCAAATACTATGAAATGCACCAAATCATGAGGTTTAGGGTCCAATGGGTTGGATTGGGTGTGCCAATTGCGAAAAATTTCCGATGCGACTTCATAGCACAAACTTGTCCATTAATTGCAACCAGTTCAACCCATTTTGCACCGAGTTTGTGGTAGTAATGAAACATTGCCAAATGCACCCAAAACTAAGAAATGCTCCAAAACATGAGTTTAGGGTCCAATGGGGTGGATTGGGTGCGTTCGTTGCGAAAAATTCCGATGCGACTTTATGGCACAAACTTGTGCATTGATTGCACCAGTTCAACCCATTTTGCACCAAGTTTCTTGTAGTAACGAAACATTGACAAAAGCACCCAAACACTACGAAACACACCAAAACATGAGTTTAGGGTCCAATTGGGTGGATCGGGTGCGTTCGTGCGAGAAATTGCTAATGCGACTTCATGCCACGAAACTTGTGCATTAATTCTACCATTTCAGTCCACTTTGCATCCAGTTCGTGCAGTAATCGAAAACAATCCAAAATGCACCCAAAGCAACTACAAAATGCACCAATACATGCATGTAGGGTCCAATGGGGTGGATCGGGTGTGTTCATTGTGAAAAATTCCAAGGCGATGCATGGCACGAACTTGAGCATTAATTGAACCGGTTCAACCTATTTTGCACAGAGTTTCGTGTAGTAACGAAAGATTGCCAAATGCACCCAAACAATATGAAACACACAAAAACAGGAGTTTAGGGTCCGATTGGGTGTATCGGGTGCATTCGTTGCGAAAACTTCCAATGCGATTCCATGCCACGAACTTGTGCATTAATTCTACCATTTTCAGCCCACTTTGCATCCAGTTTTCGTGCAGTAACGAAACAATCCAAAATGCACCCAAACACTACAAAACGCACCAATACATGCATTAAGGGTCCAATGGGGTGGATCGGGTGTGTTCATTGTGGAAAAATTCCGATGCAAATTCATAGCACAAACTTGTGCATTAATTGCACCTGTTCAACCTATTTTGCACCGAGTTTCATGTAGTAACGAAACTTTGCAAGTGGCACCCAAACACTACGAAACACACCAAAACATGAGTTTACGGTCCAATGGGTGGATCGGGTTCGTTCGCTGCCAAAAATTCCGAAGCGACTTCGTGGCACGAACTTGTGCATTAATTCTACCGTTTCGTCCCACTTTGCATCGGGTTTTGTGCATTAACGAAAGAATCCAAAATGCACCCAAACACTACAAAACACACCAAAACATGAGTTTACGGTCCAATGGGTGGATCGGGTTCGTTCGCTGCCAAAAATTCCGAAGCGACTTCGTGGCACGAACTTTTGCATTAATTGCTCCAGTTCAGCCTGTTTTACACCGAGTTTCATGCAGTAACGAAACAATCCAAAATGCACCCAAATACTACAAAACACACCAATACATGAAGTTAAGATTCCAATGAGGGGGATCGGGTCTGTCAATTGTGAAAAATTCCGATGCGACTTCATGCACAAACTTGTGCATTAATTGCACCATTTCAACCCGTTTTGCACCGAGTTTCGTCTATTAACGAAACACTGCCAAATGCACCTTAACACCACGAAACACACCAAACATGATTTTAGGGTTCAATTGCTTGGATCGGATGCGTTCGTTTTGAAAAATTCTGACGCGGCTTCATGCACGAAATTGTGCATTAATTCGACCATTCCAGCCCGCCTTTGCATCGACTTTCGTGCAGTAACGAAACAATCCAAAATGCACCCAAATACACTATGAAATGCACCAAATCATGAGTTTAGGGTCCAATGGGTTGGATTGGGTGTGCCAATTGCGAAAAATTTCCGATGCGACTTCATAGCACAAACTTGTCCATTAATTGCACCAGTTCAACCCATTTTGCACCGAGTTTCGTGTAGTAATGAAACATTGCCAAATGCACCCAAAACTAAGAAATGCTCCAAAACATGAGTTTAGGGTCCAATGGGGTGGATTGGGTGTCGTTCGTTGCGAAAATTCCGATGCGACTTTATGGCACAAACTTGTGCATTGATTGCCCAGTTCAACCCATTTTGCACCAAGTTTCTTGTAGTAACGAAACATTGACAAAAGCACCCAAACACTACGAAACGCACCAAAACATGAGTTTAGGATCCATGGGGTGGATCGGGTGCGTTTGTTGCGAAAAATTCTAATGCGACTTCATGGCACAGACTTGTGCATTAATTGCTCGAGTTCAACCCATTTTGCACCGCAGTTCTGTGTAGTATCGAAACATTGCCAAATGCACTAAAATGCTACGAAACGCAGCAAAACAAGAGTTTAGGGTCCACTTTGTTGGATCGGGTGTGTTCATTGTGAAAAATTCCATGGCGACTTCATGGCACGAACTTGAGCATTAATTGCACCGGTTTCAACCCGTTTTGCACCAAGTTTCATGTAGTACGAAAACTTGCCAAGTGCACCCAAACACTACGAAACACACCAAAACATGAGTTTAGGGTCCAATTGGGTGGATCGGGTGCGTTCGTTGCGAGAAATTCCAATGCGACTTCATGCCACGAACTTGTGCATTAATTCTACCATTTCAGTCCACTTTGCATCCAGTTTCGTGCAGTAACGAAACAATCCAAAATGCACCCAAACACTACAAAAATGCAACAAACATGAGTTTAGGGTCCAATAGGGTGGATCGGGTGGGTTCGCTGCAAAAAATTCCGATGCGACTTTGTGGCACAAACTTTTGCATTAATTGCTCCAGTTCAGCCTGTTTTGCACCGAGTTTCATGCAGTAATGAAACCATCCAAAATGCACCCAAACACTACAAAACGCACCAATACATGCATTAAGGGTCCAATGGGGTGGATCGGGTGTGTTCATTGTGAAAAATTCCGATGCAACTTCATAGCACAAACTTGTGCATTAATTGCACCGGTTCAACCTATTTTGCACCGAGTTTCATGTAGTAACGAAACTTTGCCAAGTGCACCCAAACACTACGAAACACACCAAAACATGAGTTTAGGGTCCAATTGGGTGGATCGGGTGCGTTCGTTGCGAAAAATTCCAATGCGACTTCATGCCACGAACTTGTGCATTAATTCTACCATTTCGTCCCACTTTGCATCGAGTTTTGTGCATTAACGAAAGAATCCAAAATGCACCCAAACACTACAAAACACACCAAAACATGAGTTTACGGTCCAATGGGTGGATCGGGTTCGTTCGCTGCCAAAAATTCCGAAGCGACTTCGTGGCACGAACTTTTGCATTAATTGCTCCAGTTCAGCCTGTTTTACACCGAGTTTCATGCAGTAACGAAACAATCCAAAATGCACCCAAATACTACAAAACACACCAATACATGAGTTAAGATTCCAATGAGGGGGATCGGGTCTGTCAATTGTGAAAAATTCCGATGCGACTTCATGGCACAAACTTGTGCATTAATTGCACCATTTCAACCCGTTTTGCACCGAGTTTCGTCTATTAACGAAACACTGCCAAATGCACCTTAACACCACGAAACACACCAAAACATGATTTTAGGGTTCAATTGCTTGGATCGGATGCGTTCGTTTTGAAAAATTCTGACGCGGCTTCATGGCACGAACTTGTGCATTAATTCTACCATTTCAGCCCGCTTTGCATCGACTTTCGTGCAGTAACGAAACAATCCAAAATGCACCCAAACACTATGAAATGCACCAAATCATGAGTTTAGGGTCCAATGGGTTGGATTGGGTGTGCCAATTGCGAAAAATTTCCGATGCGACTTCATAGCACAAACTTGTCCATTAATTGCACCAGTTCAACCCATTTTGCACCGAGTTTCGTGTAGTAATGAAACATTGCCAAATGCACCCAAAACTAAGAAATGCTCCAAAACATGAGTTTAGGGTCCAATGGGGTGGATTGGGTGCGTTCGTTGCGAAAAATTCCGATGCGACTTTATGGCACAAACTTGTGCATTGATTGCACCAGTTCAACCCATTTTGCACCAAGTTTCTTGTAGTAACGAAACATTGACAAAAGCACCCAAACACTACGAAACGCACCAAAACATGAGTTTAGGGATCCAATGGGGTGGATCGGGTGCGTTCGTTGCGAAAAATTCTAATGCGACTTCATGGCACAAACTTGTGCATTGATTGCACAAGTTCAACCCATTTTGCACCGAGTTCCGTGTAGTATCGAAACATTGCCAAATGCACTGAAATGCAACTAAAGGCAGCAAAACGAGAGTTTAGGGTCCACTTTGTTGGATCGGGTGTGTTCATTGCGAAAAATTCCAAGGCGATTGCATGGCACGAACTTGAGCATTAATTGAACCGGTTCAACCTATTTTGCACAGAGTTTCGTGTAGTAACGAAAGATTGCCAAATGCACCCAAACAATATGAAACACACAAAAACAGGAGTTTAGGGTCCGATTGGGTGTATCGGGTGCATTCGTTGCGAAAACTTCCAATGCGATTTCATGCCACGAACTTGTGCATTAATTCTACCATTTTCAGCCCACTTTGCATCCAGTTTCGTGCAGTAACGAAACAATCCAAAATGCACCCAAACACTACAAAATGCACCAAAACATGAGTTTAGGGTCCAATGGGGTGGATCGGGTGGGTTCGCTGCAAAGACTTGTGCATTAATTGCTCGAGTTCAACCCATTTTGCACCGAGTTCCGTGTAGTATCGAAACATTGCCAAATGCACTAAAATGCTACGAAACGCAGCAAAACAAGAGTTTAGGGTCCACTTTGTTGGATCGGGTGTGTTCATTGTGAAAAATTCCATGGCGACTTCATGGCACGAACTTGAGCATTAATTGCACCGGTTCAACCCGTTTTGCACCAAGTTTCATGTAGTAACGAAACTTTGCCAAGTGCACCCAAACACTACGAAACACACCAAAACATGAGTTTAGGGTCCAATTGGGTGGATCGGGTGCGTTCGTTGCGAGAAATTCCAATGCGACTTCATGCCACGAACTTGTGCATTAATTCTACCATTTCAGTCCACTTTGCATCCAGTTTCGTGCAGTAACGAAACAATCCAAAATGCACCCAAACACTACAAAATGCAACAAAACATGAGTTTAGGGTCCAATAGGGTGGATCGGGTGGGTTCGCTGCAAAAAATTCCGATGCGACTTTGTGGCACAAACTTTTGCATTAATTGCTCCAGTTCAGCCTGTTTTGCACCGAGTTTCATGCAGTAATGAAACCATCCAAAATGCACCCAAACACTACAAAACGCACCAATACATGCATTAAGGGTCCAATGGGGTGGATCGGGTGTGTTCATTGTGAAAAATTCCGATGCAACTTCATAGCACAAACTTGTGCATTAATTGCACCGGTTCAACCTATTTTGCACCGAGTTTCATGTAGTAACGAAACTTTGCCAAGTGCACCCAAACACTACGAAACACACCAAAACATGAGTTTAGGGTCCAATTGGGTGGATCGGGTGCGTTCGTTGCGAAAAATTCCAATGCGACTTCATGCCACGAACTTGTGCATTAATTCTACCATTTCGTCCCACTTTGCATCGAGTTTTGTGCATTAACGAAAGAATCCAAAATGCACCCAAACACTACAAACACACCAAAACATGAGTTTACGGTCCAATGGGTGGATCGGGTTCGTTCGCTGCCAAAAATTCCGAAGCGACTTCGTGGCACGAACTTTTGCATTAATTGCTCCAGTTCAGCCTGTTTTACACCGAGTTTCATGCAGTAACGAAACAATCCAAAATGCACCCAAATACTACAAAACACACCAATACATGAGTTAAGATTCCAATGAGGGGGATCGGGTCTGTCAATTGTGAAAAATTCCGATGCGACTTCATGGCACAAACTTGTGCATTAATTGCACCATTTCAACCCGTTTTGCACCGAGTTTCGTCTATTAACGAAACACTGCCAAATGCACCTTAACACCACGAAACACACCAAAACATGATTTTAGGGTTCAATTGCTTGGATCGGATGCGTTCGTTTTGAAAAATTCTGACGCGGCTTCATGGCACGAACTTGTGCATTAATTCTACCATTTCAGCCCGCTTTGCATCGACTTTTGTGCAGTAACGAAACAATCCAAAATGCACCCAAACACTATGAAATGCACCAAATCATGAGTTTAGGGTCCAATGGGTTGGATTGGGTGTGCCAATTGCGAAAAATTTCCGATGCGACTTCATCGCACAAACTTGTCCATTAATTGCACCAGTTCAACCCATTTTGCACCGAGTTTCGTGTAGTAATGAAACATTGCCAAATGCACCCAAAACTAAGAAATGCTCCAAAACATGAGTTTAGGGTCCAATGGGGTGGATTGGGTGCGTTCGTTGCGAAAAATTCCGATGCGACTTTATGGCACAAACTTGTGCATTGATTGCACCAGTTCAACTCATTTTGCACCAAGTTTCTTGTAGTAACGAAACATTGACAAAAGCACCCAAACACTACGAAACGCACCAAAACATGAGTTTAGGGTCCAATGGGGTGGATCGGGTGCGTTCGTTGCGAAAAATTCTAATGCGACTTCATGGCACAAACTTGTGCATTGATTGCACAAGTTCAACCCATTTTGCACCGAGTTCCGTGTAGTATCGAAACATTGCCAAATGCACTGAAATGCAACTAAAGGCAGCAAAACGAGAGTTTAGGGTCCACTTTGTTGGATCGGGTGTGTTCATTGCGAAAAATTCCAAGGCGATTGCATGGCACGAACTTGAGCATTAATTGAACCGGTTCAACCTATTTTGCACAGAGTTTCGTGTAGTAATGAAAGATTGCCAAATGCACCCAAACAATATGAAACACACAAAAACAGGAGTTTAGGGTCCGATTGGGTGTATCGGGTGCATTCGTTGCGAAAACTTCCAATGCGATTTCATGCCACGAACTTGTGCATTAATTCTACCATTTTCAGCCCACTTTGCATCCAGTTTCGTGCAGTAACGAAACAATCCAAAATGCACCCAAACACTACAAAATGCACCAAAACATGAGTTTAGGGTCCAATGGGGTGGATCGGGTGGGTTCGCTGCAAAGACTTGTGCATTAATTGCTCGAGTTCAACCCATTTTGCACCGAGTTCCGTGTAGTATCGAAACATTGCCAAATGCACTAAAATGCTACGAAACGCAGCAAAACAAGAGTTTAGGGTCCACTTTGTTGGATCGGGTGTGTTCATTGTAAAAAATTCCATGGCGACTTCATGGCACGAACTTGAGCATTAATTGCACCGGTTCAACCCGTTTTGCACCAAGTTTCATGTAGTAACGAAACTTTGCCAAGTGCACCCAAACACTACGAAACACACCAAAACATGAGTTTAGGGTCCAATTGGGTGGATCAGGGTGCGTTCGTTGCGAGAAATTCCAATGCGACTTCATGCCACGAACTTGTGCATTAATTCTACCATTTCAGTCCACTTTGCATCCAGTTTCGTGCAGTAACGAAACAATCCAAAATGCACCCAAACACTACAAAATGCAACAAAACATGAGTTTAGGGTCCAATAGGGTGGATCGGGTGGGTTCGCTGCAAAAAGTTCCGATGCGACATTTGTGGCACAAACTTTTGCATTAATTGCTCCAGTTCAGCCTGTTTTGCACCGAGTTTCATGCAGTAATGAAACCATCCAAAATGCACCCAAACACTACAAAACGCACCAATACATGCATTAAGGGTCCAATGGGGTGGATCGGGTGTGTTCATTGTGAAAAATTCCGATGCAAATTCATAGCACAAACTTGTGCATTAATTGCACCGGTTCAACCTATTTGCACCGAGTTTCATGTAGTAACGAAACTTTGCCAAGTGCACCCAAACACTACGAAACACACCAAAACATGAGTTTAGGGTCCAATTGGCTGGATCGGGTGCGTTCGTTGCGAAAAATTCCAATGCGACTTCATGCCACGAACTTGTGCATTAATTCTACCATTTCGTCCCACTTTGCATCGGTTTTGTGCATTAACGAAAGAATCCAAAATGCACCCAAACACTACAAAACACACCAAAACATGAGTTTACGGTCCAATGGGTGGATCGGGTTCGTTCGCTGCCAAAAATTCCGAAGCGACTTCGTGGCACGAACTTTTGCATTAATTGCTCCAGTTCAGCCTGTTTTACACCGAGTTTCATGCAGTAACGAAACAATCCAAAATGCACCCAAATACTACAAAACACACCAATACATGAGTTAAGATTCCAATGAGGGGGATCGGGTCTGTCAATTGTGAAAAATTCCATGGCGACTTCATGGCACGAACTTGAGCATTAATTGCACCGGTTCAACCCGTTTTGCACCAAGTTTCATGTAGTAACGAAACTTTGCCAAGTGCACCCAAACACTACGAAACACACCAAAACATGAGTTTAGGGTCCAATTGGGTGGATCGGGTGCGTTCGTTGCGAGAAATTCCAATGCGACTTCATGCCACGAACTTGTGCATTAATTCTACCATTTCAGTCCACTTTGCATCCAGTTTCGTGCAGTAACGAAACAATCCAAAATGCACCCAAACACTACAAAATGCAACAAAACATGAGTTTAGGGTCCAATAGGGTGGATCGGGTGGGTTCGCTGCAAAAATTCCGATGCGACTTGTGGCACAAACTTTTGCATTAATTGCTCCAGTTCAGCCTGTTTTGCACCGAGTTTCATGCAGTAATGAAACCATCCAAAATGCACCCAAACACTACAAAACGCACCAATACATGCATTAAGGGTCCAATGGGGTGGATCGGGTGTGTTCATTGTGAAAAATTCCGATGCAACTTCATAGCACAAACTTGTGCATTAATTGCACCGGTTCAACCTATTTTGCACCGAGTTTCATGTAGTAACGAAACTTTGCCAAGTGCACCCAAACACTACGAAACACACCAAAACATGAGTTTAGGGTCCAATTGGGTGGATCGGGTGCGTTCGTTGCGAAAAATTCCAATGCGACTTCATGCCACGAACTTGTGCATTAATTCTACCATTTCGTCCCACTTTGCATCGAGTTTTGTGCATTAACGAAAGAATCCAAAATGCACCCAAACACTACAAAACACACCAAAACATGAGTTTACGGTCCAATGGGTGGATCGGGTTCGTTCGCTGCCAAAAATTCCGAAGCGACTTCGTGGCACGAACTTTTGCATTAATTGCTCCAGTTCAGCCTGTTTTACACCGAGTTTCATGCAGTAACGAAACAATCCAAAATGCACCCAAATACTACAAAACACACCAATACATGAGTTAAGATTCCAATGAGGGGGATCGGGTCTGTCAATTGTGAAAAATTCCGATGCGACTTCATGGCACAAACTTGTGCATTAATTGCACCATTTCAACCCGTTTTGCACCGAGTTTCGTCTATTAACGAAACACTGCCAAATGCACCTTAACACCACGAAACACACCAAAACATGATTTTAGGGTTCAATTGCTTGGATCGGATGCGTTCGTTTTGAAAAATTCTGACGCGGCTTCATGGCACGAACTTGTGCATTAATTCTACCATTTCAGCCCGCTTTGCATCGACTTTTGTGCAGTAACGAAACAATCCAAAATGCACCCAAACACTATGAAATGCACCAAATCATGAGTTTAGGGTCCAATGGGTTGGATTGGGTGTGCCAATTGCGAAAAATTTCCGATGCGACTTCATCGCACAAACTTGTCCATTAATTGCACCAGTTCAACCCATTTTGCACCGAGTTTCGTGTAGTAATGAAACATTGCCAAATGCACCCAAAACTAAGAAATGCTCCAAAACATGAGTTTAGGGTCCAATGGGGTGGATTGGGTGCGTTCGTTGCGAAAAATTCCGATGCGACTTTATGGCACAAACTTGTGCATTGATTGCACCAGTTCAACTCATTTTGCACCAAGTTTCTTGTAGTAACGAAACATTGACAAAAGCACCCAAACACTACGAAACGCACCAAAACATGAGTTTAGGGTCCAATGGGGTGGATCGGGTGCGTTCGTTGCGAAAAATTCTAATGCGACTTCATGGCACAAACTTGTGCATTGATTGCACAAGTTCAACCCATTTTGCACCGAGTTCCGTGTAGTATCGAAACATTGCCAAATGCACTGAAATGCAACTAAAGGCAGCAAAACGAGAGTTTAGGGTCCACTTTGTTGGATCGGGTGTGTTCATTGCGAAAAATTCCAAGGCGATTGCATGGCACGAACTTGAGCATTAATTGAACCGGTTCAACCTATTTTGCACAGAGTTTCGTGTAGTAACGAAAGATTGCCAAATGCACCCAAACAATATGAAACACACAAAAACAGGAGTTTAGGGTCCGATTGGGTGTATCGGGTGCATTCGTTGCGAAAACTTCCAATGCGATTTCATGCCACGAACTTGTGCATTAATTCTACCATTTTCAGCCCACTTTGCATCCAGTTTCGTGCAGTAACGAAACAATCCAAAATGCACCCAAACACTACAAAATGCACCAAAACATGAGTTTAGGGTCCAATGGGGTGGATCGGGTGGGTTCGCTGCAAAGACTTGTGCATTAATTGCTCGAGTTCAACCCATTTTGCACCGAGTTCCGTGTAGTATCGAAACATTGCCAAATGCACTAAAATGCTACGAAACGCAGCAAAACAAGAGTTTAGGGTCCACTTTGTTGGATCGGGTGTGTTCATTGTGAAAAATTCCATGGCGACTTCATGGCACGAACTTGAGCATTAATTGCACCGGTTCAACCCGTTTTGCACCAAGTTTCATGTAGTAACGAAACTTTGCCAAGTGCACCCAAACACTACGAAACACACCAAAACATGAGTTTAGGGTCCAATTGGGTGGATCGGGTGCGTTCGTTGCGAGAAATTCCAATGCGACTTCATGCCACGAACTTGTGCATTAATTCTACCATTTCAGTCCACTTTGCATCCAGTTTCGTGCAGTAACGAAACAATCCAAAATGCACCCAAACACTACAAAATGCAACAAAACATGAGTTTAGGGTCCAATAGGGTGGATCGGGTGGGTTCGCTGCAAAAAATTCCGATGCGACTTTGTGGCACAAACTTTTGCATTAATTGCTCCAGTTCAGCCTGTTTTGCACCGAGTTTCATGCAGTAATGAAACCATCCAAAATGCACCCAAACACTACAAAACGCACCAATACATGCATTAAGGGTCCAATGGGGTGGATCGGGTGTGTTCATTGTGAAAAATTCCGATGCAAATTCATAGCACAAACTTGTGCATTAATTGCACCGGTTCAACCTATTTTGCACCGAGTTTCATGTAGTAACGAAACTTTGCCAAGTGCACCCAAACACTACGAAACACACCAAAACATGAGTTTAGGGTCCAATTGGGTGGATCGGGTGCGTTCGTTGCGAAAAATTCCAATGCGACTTCATGCCACGAACTTGTGCATTAATTCTACCATTTCGTCCCACTTTGCATCGAGTTTTGTGCATTAACGAAAGAATCCAAAATGCACCCAAACACTACAAAACACACCAAAACATGAGTTTACGGTCCAATGGGTGGATCGGGTTCGTTCGCTGCCAAAAATTCCGAAGCGACTTCGTGGCACGAACTTTTGCATTAATTGCTCCAGTTCAGCCTGTTTTACACCGAGTTTCATGCAGTAACGAAACAATCCAAAATGCACCCAAATACTACAAAACACACCAATACATGAGTTAAGATTCCAATGAGGGGGATCGGGTCTGTCAATTGTGAAAAATTCCGATGCGACTTCATGGCACAAACTTGTGCATTAATTGCACCATTTCAACCCGTTTTGCACCGAGTTTCGTCTATTAACGAAACACTGCCAAATGCACCTTAACACCACGAAACACACCAAAACATGATTTTAGGGTTCAATTGCTTGGATCGGATGCGTTCGTTTTGAAAAATTCTGACGCGGCTTCATGGCACGAACTTGTGCATTAATTCTACCATTTCAGCCCGCTTTGCATCGACTTTTCGTGCAGTAACGAAACAATCCAAAATGCACCCAAACACTATGAAATGCACCAAATCATGAGTTTAGGGTCCAATGGGTTGGATTGGGTGTGCCAATTGCGAAAAATTTCCGATGCGACTTCATCGCACAAACTTGTCCATTAATTGCACCAGTTCAACCCATTTTGCACCGAGTTTCGTGTAGTAATGAAACATTGCCAAATGCACCCAAAACTAAGAAATGCTCCAAAACATGAGTTTAGGGTCCAATGGGGTGGATTGGGTGCGTTCGTTGCGAAAAATTCCGATGCGACTTTATGGCACAAACTTGTGCATTGATTGCACCAGTTCAACTCATTTTGCACCAAGTTTCTTGTAGTAACGAAACATTGACAAAAGCACCCAAACACTACGAAACGCACCAAAACATGAGTTTAGGGTCCAATGGGGTGGATCGGGTGCGTTCGTTGCGAAAAATTCTAATGCGACTTCATGGCACAAACTTGTGCATTGATTGCACAAGTTCAACCCATTTTGCACCGAGTTCCGTGTAGTATCGAAACATTGCCAAATGCACTGAAATGCAACTAAAGGCAGCAAAACGAGAGTTTAGGGTCCACTTTGTTGGATCGGGTGTGTTCATTGCGAAAAATTCCAAGGCGATTGCATGGCACGAACTTGAGCATTAATTGAACCGGTTCAACCTATTTTGCACAGAGTTTCGTGTAGTAACGAAAGATTGCCAAATGCACCCAAACAATATGAAACACACAAAAACAGGAGTTTAGGGTCCGATTGGGTGTATCGGGTGCATTCGTTGCGAAAACTTCCAATGCGATTTCATGCCACGAACTTGTGCATTAATTCTACCATTTTCAGCCCACTTTGCATCCAGTTTCGTGCAGTAACGAAACAATCCAAAATGCACCCAAACACTACAAAATGCACCAAAACATGAGTTTAGGGTCCAATGGGGTGGATCGGGTGGGTTCGCTGCAAAGACTTGTGCATTAATTGCTCGAGTTCAACCCATTTTGCACCGAGTTCCGTGTAGTATCGAAACATTGCCAAATGCACTAAAATGCTACGAAACGCAGCAAAACAAGAGTTTAGGGTCCACTTTGTTGGATCGGGTGTGTTCATTGTGAAAAATTCCATGGCGACTTCATGGCACGAACTTGAGCATTAATTGCACCGGTTCAACCCGTTTTGCACCAAGTTTCATGTAGTAACGAAACTTTGCCAAGTGCACCCAAACACTACGAAACACACCAAAACATGAGTTTAGGGTCCAATTGGGTGGATCGGGTGCGTTCGTTGCGAAAAATTCCAATGCGACTTCATGCCACGAACTTGTGCATTAATTCTACCATTTCGTCCCACTTTGCATCGAGTTTTGTGCATTAACGAAAGAATCCAAAATGCACCCAAACACTACAAAACACACCAAAACATGAGTTTACGGTCCAATGGGTGGATCGGTTCGTTCGCTGCCAAAAATTCCGAAGCGACTTCGTGGCACGAACTTTTGCATTAATTGCTCCAGTTCAGCCTGTTTTACACCGAGTTTCATGCAGTAACGAAACAATCCAAAATGCACCCAAATACTACAAAACACACCAATACATGAGTTAAGATTCCAATGAGGGGGATCGGGTCTGTCAATTGTGAAAAATTCCGATGCGACTTCATGGCACAAACTTGTGCATTAATTGCACCATTTCAACCCGTTTTGCACCGAGTTTCGTCTATTAACGAAACACTGCCAAATGCACCTTAACACCACGAAACACACCAAAACATGATTTTAGGGTCAATTGCTTGGATCGGATGCGTTCGTTTTGAAAAATTCTGACGCTTCATGCACGAACTTGTGCATTAATTCTACCATTTCAGCCCGCTTTGCATCGACTTTTGTGCAGTAACGAAAACAATCCAAAATGCACCCAAACACTATGAAATGCACCAAACATGAGTTTAGGGTCCAATGGGTTGGATTGGGTGTGCCAATTGCGAAAAATTTCCGATGCGACTTCATCGCACAAACTTGTCCATTAATTGCACCAGTTCAACCCATTTTGCACCGAGTTTCGTGTAGTAATGAAACATTGCCAAATGCACCCAAAACTAAGAAATGCTCCAAAACATGAGTTAGGGTCCAATGGGGGGTGGATTGGGTGCGTTCGTTGCGAAAAATTCCGATGCGACTTTATGGCACAAACTTGTGCATTGATTGCACCAGTTCAACTCATTTTGCACCAAGTTTTGTAGTAACGAAACATTGACAAAAGCACCCAAACACTACGAAACGCACCAAAACATGAGTTTAGGGTCCAATGGGGTGGATCGGGTGCGTTCGTTGCGAAAAATTCTAATGCGACTTCATGGCACAAACTTGTGCATTGATTGCACAAGTTCAACCCATTTTGCACCGAGTTCCGTGTAGTATCGAAACATTGCCAAATGCACTGAAATGCAACTAAAGGCAGCAAAACGAGAGTTTAGGGTCCACTTTGTTGGATCGGGTGTGTTCATTGCGAAAAATTCCAAGGCGATTGCATGGCACGAACTTGAGCATTAATTGAACCGGTTCAACCTATTTTGCACAGAGTTTCGTGTAGTAACGAAAGATTGCCAAATGCACCCAAACAATATGAAACACACAAAAACAGGAGTTTAGGGTCCGATTGGGTGTATCGGGTGCATTCGTTGCGAAAACTTCCAATGCGATTTCATGCCACGAACTTGTGCATTAATTCTACCATTTTCAGCCCACTTTGCATCCAGTTTCGTGCAGTAACGAAACAATCCAAAATGCACCCAAACACTACAAAATGCACCAAAACATGAGTTTAGGGTCCAATGGGGTGGATCGGGTGGGTTCGCTGCAAAGACTTGTGCATTAATTGCTCGAGTTCAACCCATTTTGCACCGAGTTCCGTGTAGTATCGAAACATTGCCAAATGCACTAAAATGCTACGAAACGCAGCAAAACAAGAGTTTAGGGTCCACATTTGTTGGATCGGGTGTGTTCATTGCGAAAAATTCCATGGCGACTTCATGGCACGAACTTGAGCATTAATTGCAACCGGTTCAACCCGTTTTGCACCAAGTTTCATGTAGTAACGAAACTTTGCCAAGTGCACCCAAACACTACGAAACACACCAAAACATGAGTTTAGGGTCCAATTGGGTGGATCGGGTGCGTTCGTTGCGAGAAATTCCAATGCGACTTCATGCCACGAACTTGTGCATTAATTCTACCATTTCAGTCCCACTTTGCATCCAGTTTCGTGCAGTAACGAAACAATCCAAAATGCACCCAAACACTACAAAACACACCAAAACATGAGTTTACGGTCCAATGGGTGGATCGGGTTCGTTCGCTGCCAAAAATTCCGAAGCGACTTCGTGGCACGAACTTTTGCATTAATTGCTCCAGTTCAGCCTGTTTTACACCGAGTTTCATGCAAGTAACGAAACAATCCAAAATGCACCCAAATACTACAAAACACACCCAATACATGAGTTAAGATTCCAATGAGGGGGATCGGGTCTGTCAATTGTGAAAAAATTCCGATGCGACTTCATGGCACAAACTTGTGCATTAATTGCACCATTTCAACCCGTTTTGCACCGAGTTTCGTCTATTAACGAAACACTGCCAAATGCACCTAACACCACGAAACACACCAAAACATGATTTTAGGGTTCAATTGCTTGGATCGGATGCGTTCGTTTTGAAAAATTCTGACGCGGCTTCATGGCAACGAACTTGTGCATTAATTCTACCAATTTCAGCCCGCTTTGCATCGACTTTTCGTGCAGTAACGAAACAATCCAAAATGCACCCAAACACTATGAAATGCACCAAATCATGAGTTTAGGGTCCAATGGGTTGGATTGGGTGTAGCCAATTGCGAAAAATTTCCGATGCGACTTCATCGCACAAACTTGTCCATTAATTGCACCAGTTCAACCCATTTTGCACCGAGTTTCGTGTAGTAATGAAACATTGCCAAATGCACCCAAACTAAGAAATGCTCCAAAACATGAGTTTAGGGTCCAATGGGGTGGATTGGGTGCGTTCGTTGCGAAAAATTCCGATGCGACTTTATGGCACAAACTTGTGCATTGATTGCACCAGTTCAACTCATTTTTGCACCAAGTTTCTTGTAGTAACGAAACATTGACAAAAGCACCCAAACACTACGAAACGCACCAAAACATGAGTTTAGGGTCCAATGGGGTGGATCGGGTGCGTTCGTTGCGAAAAATTCTAATGCGACTTCATGGCACAAACTTGTGCATTGATTGCACAAGTTCAACCCATTTTCACCGAGTTCCGTGTAGTATCGAAACATTGCCAAATGCACTGAAATGCAACTAAAGGCAGCAAAACGAGAGTTTAGGGTCCACTTTGTTGGATCGGGTGTGTTCATTGCGAAAAATTCCAAGGCGATTGCATGGCACGAACTTGAGCATTAATTGAACCGGTTCAACCTATTTTGCACAGAGTTTCGTGTAGTAATGAAAGATTGCCAAATGCACCCAAACAATATGAAACACACAAAAACAGGAGTTTAGGGTCCGATTGGGTGTATCGGGTGCATTCGTTGCGAAAACTTCCAATGCGATTTCATGCCACGAACTTGTGCATTAATTCTACCATTTTCAGCCCACTTTGCATCCAGTTTCGTGCAGTAACGAAACAATCCAAAATGCACCCAAACACTACAAAATGCACCAAAACATGAGTTTAGGGTCCAATGGGGTGGATCGGGTGGGTTCGCTGCAAAGACTTGTGCATTAATTGCTCGAGTTCAACCCATTTTGCACCGAGTTCCGTGTAGTATCGAAACATTGCCAAATGCACTAAAATGCTACGAAACGCAGCAAAACAAGAGTTTAGGGTCCACTTTGTTGGATCGGGTGTGTTCATTGCGAAAAATTCCATGGCGACTTCATGGCACGAACTTGAGCATTAATTGCACCGGTTCAACCCGTTTTGCACCAAGTTTCATGTAGTAACGAAACTTTGCCAAGTGCACCCAAACACTACGAAACACACCAAAACATGAGTTTAGGGTCCAATTGGGTGGATCGGGTGCGTTCGTTGCGAGAAATTCCAATGCGACTTCATGCCACGAACTTGTGCATTAATTCTACCATTTCAGTCCCACTTTGCATCCATTTTCGTGCAGTAACGAAACAATCCAAAATGCACCCAAACACTACAAAATGCAACAAAACATGAGTTTAGGGTCCAATGGGGTGGATCGGGTGGGTTCGCTGCAAAAAATTCCGATGCGACTTCGTGGCACAAACTTTTGCATTAATTGCTCCAGTTCAGCCCGTTTTGCAGCCGAGTTTCATGCAGTAATGAAACCATCCAAAATGCACCCAAACACTACAAAATGCACCAATACATGCATTAAGGGTCCAATGGGGATCGGGTTCATTGTGAAAAATTCCGATGCGACTTCATGCACAACTTGTGCATTAATTGCACCATTCAACCTTTTGCACCGAGTTTGTGTTAACGAAACTTTGCCAATGCACCCAAACACGAAACACACCAAAACATGTTTAGGGTCCAATTGGGTGGATCGGTGCGTTCGTTGAAAAATTCCGCGACTTCATGCCACGAACTTGTGCATTAATTCTACCATTTCAGCCCTTTGCATCGAGTTTTGTGCATAACGAAACAATCCAAATGCACCCAAACACTAAAATGCACCAAAACATGAGTTTAGGGTCCAATGGGTGGATCGGGTGTGCTGCCAAAAATTCCGATGCGACTTCATGCACAAACTTGCATTAATTGCACAGTTCAGCCCTTTTGCACACGAGTTTCATGCAGTAACGAAACATCCAAATGCACCCAAAACTACAAAACACCAAAATGAGTTAGGGTCCAATGGGGGGATCGGGTGGTTGTTGCGAAAAATTCCATGGACGACTTCATGCACAAACTTGTGCATTAATTGCACCAGTTCAACCCGTTTTGCACCAGTTTCTAGTAACGAAACATTGCCAAATGCACCCAAACACTAGAAACACACCAAAACATGAGTTTAGGGTCCAATGGGTGGATCGGGTGCGTTCGTTGCGAAAAATTCCAATGCGACTTCATGGCACGAACTTGTGCATTATTCACATTCAACCCATTTGCATCGTTTCGTGCAGTAACGAAACATCCAAATGCACCCAAACACTAAAGCACCAAAACATGAGTTTAGGGTCCAATGGGTTGGATCGGGTGTGTTCATTGCGAAAAATTCCGAAGCGACTTCATGGCACAACTTGCATTAATTGACCGTTCAACCCATTTTGCACCGAGTTTCGTGTAGTAACGAAAATTGCCAAATGCACCCAAACAAGAAACACCCAAAACATGAGTTTAGGGTCCATGGGTGGATCGGGTGCATTCGTTGCGAAAAATTCCATGCGATTTCATGGCACGAAACTTGTGCATTAATTGCACCATTCAGCCATTTGCACCAGTTTCGTAGTAACGAAACACCAAAATGCACCCAAACACTACAAAACACCAAAACATGAGTTTAGGGTCCAATGGGTGGATCGGGTGGTTCGTGCGAAAACTTGTGCATTAATTGCGAGTTCAACCCATTTTGCACCGAGTTCCGTGTAGTAACGAAACATGCCAAATGCACCCAAAACTACGAAAGCACAAAACAGAGTTTAGGGTCCACTTTGTTGGATCGGGTGTGTTGCATTGCGAAAAATTCCATGCGACTTCATGGCACGAACTTGAGCATTAATTGCAACCATCACTTTTGCACCAGTTTCGTGTAGTAACGAAACTTTGCCAATGCACCCAAACACTACGAAACACACCAAAACATGAGTTTAGGGTCCAATGGGTGGATCGGGTGCGTTCGTTGCGAAAATTCCAATGCGACTTCATGCACGAACTTGTGCATTAATTCTACCATTTCAGCCCAACTTTGCATCCAGTTTCGTGCAGTAACGAAACAATCCAAAATGCACCCAAACACTACAAAATCAACAAACATGAGTTTAGGGTCCAATGGGGTGGATCGGGTGGGTTCACTGCAAAATTATTCCGATGCGACTTCGATGGCACAAACTTTTTCATTAATTGCTCCAGTTCAGCCCTGTTTTGCACCGAGTTCCATGCAGTATGAAACCATCCAAATGCACCCAAACATCTACAAAACGCACCAATACTTGCATTAAGGGTCCAGGTGTGGATCGGGTGTGTTCATTGTGAAAAATTCCGATGCAACTTCATAGCACAAACTTGTGCATTAATTGCAGCCGGTTCAACCTATTTTGCACCGAGTTTCATGTAGTAACGAAACTTTGCCAAGTGCACCCAAACACTACGAAACCACCAAAACATGAGTTTAGGGTCCAATTGGGTGGATCGGGTGCGTTCGTTGCGAAAAATTCCAATGCGACTTCATGCCACGAACTTGTGCATTAATTCTACCATTCAGCCCACTTTGCATCGAGTTTGTGCATAACGAAAAAATCCAAAATGCACCCAAACACTACAAACACCCAAACATGAGTTTAGGGTCCAATGGGTGGATCGGGTGTTCGCTGCAAAAATTCCGAAGCGACTTCGTGGCACAACTTTCATTAATTGCTCAGTTCAGCCTGTTTGCACCGAGTTTATGTAGTAACGAAACATTGCCAAATGCACCCAAATACTACAAAACCACCAAACATGAGTTAGGGTCCAATGGGGTGGATCGGGTGTGTCATTGTGAAAAATTCCATGGCGACTTCATGGCACAACTTGTGCATTAATTGCACCGGTTCAACCCGTTTTGCACCAGTTTCATGTAGTAACGAAACTTGCCAATGCACAACACTACGAAACACACCAAAACATGAGTTTAGGGTCCAATTGGGTGGATCGGGTGCGTTCGTTGCGAAAATTCCAATGCGACTTCATGCACGAACTTGTGCATTAATTCTACCATTTCAGCCCACTTTGCCATCCAGTTTCGTGCAGTAACGAAACAATCCAAATGCACCCAACACTACAAAATTCAACAAAACATGAGTTTAGGTCCAATGGGGTGGATCGGTGGGGGTTCGCTGCAAAAAATTCCGATGCGACTTCGTGGCACAAAACTTTGGCATTAATTGCTCCAGTTCAGCCGGTTTTTGCACCGAGTTTCATGCAGTAATGAAACCATCCAAAATGCACCAAACACTACAAAACGCACCAATACATGCATTAAGGGTCCAATGGGGTGGATCGGGTGTGTTCATTGTGAAAAATTCCGATGCAACTTCATAGCACAAACTTGTGCATTAATTGCACCGTTCAACCTATTTTGCACCGAGTTTCATGTAGTAACGAAACTTTGCCAAGTGCACCCAAACACTACGAAACACACCAAAACCTGAGTTTAGGGTCCAATTGGGCTGGATCGGTGGCGTTCGTTGCAAAAATTCCAATGCGACTTCATGCCACGAACTTGTGCATTAATTCCACCATTCGCCCCTTTTGCACGAGTTTTGTGTAACGAATCCAAAATGCACCCAAACACTACAAACACACCAAAACATGAGTTTAGGGTCCAATGGGTGGATCGGGTTCGTTGCGAAAAAATTCCGAAGCGACTTCATGCACGAACTTGCATTAATTCTCCATTCAGCCTTTTTACACCGAGTTTCATGCAGTAACGAAACAATCCAAAATGCACCCAAACTACAAACACAAACATGAGTTTAGGGTCCAATGGGGGGATCGGGTGTCGTGAAAAATTCCGATGCGACTTCATGGCACAAACTTGTGCATTAATTGCACCAGTTTCAGCCTTTTGCACCGAGTTTCGCATAACGAAACACCAAATGCACCCAAACACTACGAAACACCAAAACATGATTTAGGGTCCAATGGGATCGGATGGTGTTTGAAAATTCTGCATTCATGCACGAAACTTGTGCATTAATTGCACCATTTCAACCTTTGCACGAGTTTTGTAGTAACGAAACATCCAAAATGCACCCAAACACTACGAAACACACCAAAACATGAGTTTAGGGTCCAATGGGTGGATCGGGTGTGCATTGCGAAAAATTCCATGCGACTTCATGCACGAAACTTGCATTAATTGCACCATTTCAACCCTTTGCACCGAGTTTGTGTAGTAACGAAACAATCCAAATGCACCCAAACTAAAAACACCAAAACATGAGTTTAGGGTCCAATGGGTGGATCGGGTGTTCGTTGCGAAAAATTCCGATGCGACTTCATGGCACGAACTTGTGCATTATTGCACCAGTTCAACCATTTTGCACCAGTTTCTGTAGTAACGAAACAATCCAAAATGCACCCAAACACTACAACACCAAAACATGAGTTTAGGGTCCAATGGGGGGATCGGGTCGTTCGTTGCGAAAAATTCCGATGCGACTTCATGGCACAAACTTGTGCATTAATTGCACATTCAACCATTTTCACCGAGTTTCGTGTAGTAACGAAACATGCCAAATGCACTGAAATGCAACTAAAGGCAGCAAAACGAGAGTTTAGGGTCCACTTTGTTGGATCGGGTGTGTTCATTGCGAAAAATTCCAAGGGCGATTGCATGGCACGAACTTGAGCATTAATTGAACCGGTTCAACCTATTTGCACAGAGTTTCGTGTAGTAACTGGAAAGATTGCCAATGCACCCAAACAATATGAAACACACAAAAACAGGAGTTTAGGGTCCGATGGGTTGTATCGGGTGCATTCGTTGCGAAACTTCCAATGCGATTTCATGCCACGAACTTGTGCATTAATTCCTACCATTTTCAGCCCACTTTGCATCCAGTTTCGTTGCAGTAACGAAACAATCCAAAATGCACCCAAACACTACAAAATGCCACCAAACATGAGTTTAGGGTCCAATGGGGTGGATCGGGTGGGTTCGCTGCAAAGACTTGTGCATTAATTGCTCGAGTTTCAACCATTTTGCACCGAGTTCCGTTGTAGTATCGAAACATTGCCAAATGCACTAAAATGCTACGAACGCAGCAAAACAAGAGTTTAGGGTCCACATTTGTTGGATCGGGTGTGTTCATTGCGAAAAATTCCATGGCGACTTCATGGCACGAACTTGAGCATTAATTGCACCGGTTCAACCCGTTTTGCACCAAGTTTCATGTAGTAACGAAACTTTGCCAAGTGCACCCAAACACTACGAAACACACCAAAACATGAGTTTAGGGTCCAATTGGGTGGATCGGGTGCGTTCGTTGCGAGAAATTCCAATGCGACTTCATGCCACGAACTTGTGCATTAATTCTACCATTTCAGTCCCACTTTGCATCCAGTTTTCGTGCAGTAACGAAACAATCCAAAATGCACCCAAACACTACAAAATGCCAACAAAACATGAGTTTAGGGTCCAATGGGTGGATCGGGTGGGTTCGCTGCCAAAAATTCCGATGCGACTTCGTGGCACAAACTTTTGCATTAATTGCTCCAGTTCAGCCCGTTTTGCACCGAGTTTCATGCAGTAATGAAACCATCCAAAATGCACCCAAACACTACAAAACGCACCAATACATGCATTTAAGGGTCCAATGGGGTGGATCGGGTGTGTTCATTGTGAAAATTCCGATGCAACTTCATAGCACAAACTTGTGCATTAATTGCACCGGTTCAACCTATTTTGCACCGAGTTTCATGTAGTAACGAAACTTTGCCAAGTGCACCCAAACACTACGAACACACCAAAACATGAGTTTAGGGTCCAATTGGGTGGATCGGGTGCGTTCGTTGCGAAAAATTCCAATGCGACTTCATGCCACGAACTGTGCATTAATTCTACCATTTCGTCCCCACTTTGCATCGAGTTTTGTGCATTAACGAAAGAATCCAAAATGCACCCAATACACTACAAAAACACACCAAAACATGAGTTTACGGTCCAATGGGTGGATCGGGTTCGTTCGCTGCCAAAAATTCCGAAGCGACTTCGTGGCACGAACTTTTGCATTAATTGCTCCAGTTCAGCCTGTTTTACACCGAGTTTCATGCAGTAACGAAACAATCCAAAATGCACCCAAATACTACAAAACACACCAATACATGAGTTAAGATTCCAATGAGGGGGATCGGGTGTTCATTGTGAAAAATTCCGATGCGACTTCATGCACAAACTTGCATTAATTGCACCATTTCAACCTTTTGCACCGAGTTTGTCATTAACGAAACATCCAAATGCACCCAAACACTACGAAACACACCAAAACATGAGTTTAGGGTCCAATTGGGTTGGATCGGGTGCGTTCGTTGAAAAATTCTGCGCGTTCATGGCACGAACTTGTGCATTAATTCTACCATTTCAACCCGTTTGCATCGAGTTTTGTGCAGTAACGAAACAATCCAAAATGCACCCAAACACTAAAACACCAAAACATGAGTTTAGGGTCCAATGGGTGGATCGGGTGCTTGCGAAAAATTCCGATGCGACTTCATGCACCTTGTCTTAATTGCACCAGTTCAACCCATTTGCACCGAGTTTCGTGTAGTAACGAAACATTGCCAAATGCACCCAAAACTACGAAACACCAAAACATGAGTTTAGGGTCCAATGGGTGGATCGGGTGGTTCGTTGCGAAAAATTCCGATGCGACTTCATGGCACAACTTGTGCATTAATTGCACCATTCAACCATTTTGCACCAGTTTCTGTAGTAACGAAACATTGCCAATGCACCCAAACACTACGAAACGCACCAAACATGAGTTTAGGGTCCAATGGTGGATCGGGTGCGTTCGTTGCGAAAAATTCCAATGCGACTTCATGGCACAAACTTGTGCATTAATTGCACAGTTCAACCCATTTGCACCGAGTTTCGTGTAGTAACGAAACATCCAAATGCACCCAAATGCACTAAACACAAACAGAGTTTAGGGTCCAATGGGTGGATCGGGTGTCTGCGAAAAATTCGCGCGATTATGGCACGAAACTTGTGCATTAATTGACCGTTCAACCCATTTTGCACAGAGTTTCGTGTAGTAACGAAACAATTGCCAAAATGCACCCAAACAATATGAAACACACAAAACATGAGTTTAGGGTCCAATTGGGTGGATCGGGTGCATTCGTTGCGAAAACTTCCAATGCGATTTCATGCCACGAACTTGTGCATTAATTCTTACCATTTTCAGCCCACTTTGCATCCAGTTTCGTGCAGTAACGAAACAATCCAAAATGCACCCAAACACTACAAAATGCACCAAAACATGAGTTTAGGGTCCAATGGGGTGGATCGGGTGGTTCGCTGCAAAAACTTGTGCATTAATTGCTCGAGTTCAACCCATTTTGCACCGAGTTCCGTGTAGTATCGAAACATTGCCAAATGCACTAAAATGCTACGAAACGCAGCAAAACAAGAGTTTAGGGTCCACATTGTTGGATCGGGTGTGTTCATGCGAAAAATTCCATGGCGACTCATGGCACGAACTTGAGCATTAATTGCACCGGTTTTTCAACCCGTTTTTGCACCAAGTTTCATGTAGTAACGAAACTTTGCCAAGTGCACCCAAACACTACGAAACACACCAAAACATGAGTTTAGGGTCCAATTGGGTGGATCGGGTTCTGCGTTCGTTGCGAGAAATTCCAATGCGACTTCATGCCACGAACTTGTGCATTAATTCCCATTCAACCTTTGCACCGTTTCGTGCAGTAACGAAACATCCAAAATGCACCCAAACACTACAAAAGCAAAAACATGAGTTTAGGGTCCAATGGGTGGATCGGGTGTGTTCGTGAAAAATTCCGATGCGACTTCATGCACAAACTTGTGCATTAATTGCACCATTCAGCCTTTTGCACCAGTTTCATGCAGTAACGAAACTCCAAAATGCACCCAAACACTACAAGCACCAAACATGAGTTTAGGGTCCAATGGGTGGATCGGGTGTGTTCGTTGCGAAAAATTCCGATGCGACTTCATGCACAAACTTGTGCATTAATTGCACCGTTTCAACCCATTTTGCACCGAGTTTCATGTAGTAACGAAACTCCAAAATGCACCCAAACACTACGAAACACAAAACATGAGTTTAGGGTCCAATGGGTGGATCGGGTGCGTTCGTTGCAAAAATTCCATGCGACTTCATGGCACGAACTTGTGCATTAATTGCTACCATTCGCACTTCTGCATCGAGTTTTGTGCATTAACGAAAGAACCAAAATGCACCCAAACACTACAAAACACACAAAACATGAGTTTACGGTCCAAGGGTGGATCGGGTTCGTTCGCTGCCAAAAATTCCGAAGCGTACTTCGTGGCACGAACTTTTGCATTAATTGCCTCCAGTTAGCCTGTTTTACACCGAGGTTTCATGCAAGTAACGAAAACAATCCAAATGCACCCAAATACTACAAAACACACCAATACATGAGTTAAGATTCCAATGAGGGGGATCGGGTCTGTCAATTGTGAAAAAATTCCGATTGCGACTTCATGGCACAAACTGTGCATTAATTGCACCATTTCAACCCGTTTTTGCACCGAGTTTCGTCTATAACGAAACACTGCCAAATGCACTTAACAACACGAAACACACCAAAACTGAGTTTATGGTTCAATTGGTTGGACGGATGCGTTCGTTTGTGAAAATTCTGACTGCGGCTTCATGGCACGAACTTGTGCATTAATTCTACATTTCAGCCCCGCTTTGCATCGACTTCGTTACCAGTAGTAACGAAACAATCCAAATGCACCCAAACACTACGAAACACCAAAACATGAGTTTAGGGTCCAATGGGTGGATCGGGTGGCGTGCGAAAAATTCCGATGCGACTTCATGGCACAAACTTGTGCATTAATTGCACCATTTTCAACCCGTTTGCACCGAGTTGTGTAGTAACGAAACATCCAAATGCACCCAAACACTAAAAACACAAAACATGAGTTTAGGGTCCAATGGGGTGGATCGGGTGCGTTCGTTGCGAAAAATTCCGATGCGACTTTATGGCACAAACTTGTGCATTAATTGCACATTCAACCATTTTGCACCAGTTTCTGTAGTAACGAAACATCCAAAAGCACCCAAACACTACGAAAACACCAAACATGAGTTTAGGGTCCAATGGGGGGATCGGGTGCGTTCGTTGCGAAAAATTCTATGCGACTTCATGGCACAAACTTGTGCATTAATTGCACCAGTTCAACCCATTTTGCACGAGTTTCGTGTAGTAACGAAACATCCAAATGCACCCAAACAACTAAACACAAAACAGAGTTTAGGGTCCAATGGGGTGGATCGGGTGGTGTTTGCGAAAAATTCCGCTTGCATGGCACGAACTTGTGCATTATTGCCGTTCAACCTATTTTGCACGAGTTTCGTGTAGTAACGAAACATTGCCAAATGCACCCAAACTATGAAACACACAAAACAGAGTTAGGGTCCAATTGGGTGTCGGGTTCATTCGTTGCGAAAATTCCAATGCGATTCATGCACGAACTTGTGCATTAATTCACCATTTTCAACCCACTTTGCACCAGTTTCGTGCAGTAACGAAACAATCCAAATGCACCCAAACACTACAAACACACCAAAACATGAGTTTAGGGTCCAATGGGTGGATCGGGTGGTTCGCTGCAAAACTTGTGCATTAATTGCTCGAGTTCAACCATTTTGCACCGAGTTTCGTGTAGTAACGAAACAATCCAAATGCACCCAAAACTACAAACGCAAAAACATGAGTTTAGGGTCCAATGTTGGATCGGGTGTGTTCATTGTGAAAAATTCATGCGACTTCATGGCACAACTTGCATTAATTGCACCAGTTCAACCCGTTTTGCACCAGTTTCGTGTAGTAACGAATGCCAAATGCACCCAAACACTACGAAACACACCAAAACATGAGTTTAGGGTCCAATGGGTGGATCGGTGCGTTCGTTGCGAAAATTCCTGAGCGACTTCATGCACGAACTTGTGCATTAATTGTTCACCATTTTCACAGTTTCGTGTAGTAACGAAACAATCCAAAATGCACCCAAACACTACGAAATGCACAAAACATGAGTTTAGGGTCCAATTGGGTGGATCGGGTGGGTTCGCGAAAAATTCCGATGCGACTTGCACAAACTTGCATTAATTGCACCAGTTCAACCCATTTTTGCACCGAGTTTCGTGTAGTATGAACATTGCCAAATGCACCCAACACTACAAGCACCAAACATGAGTTTAGGGTCCAATGGGTGGATCGGGTGTGTTCATTGCGAAAAATTCCGATGCGACTTTGCACAAACTTGTGCATTAATTGCAAAGTTCAACCTATTTTGCACGAGTTTCATGTAGTAACGAAACTTGCCAAAATGCACCCAAACACTACAAACACACAAAACATGAGTTTAGGGTCCAATGGGTGGATCGGGTGCGTTCGTTGCGAAAAATTCCAATGCGACTTCATGCCACGAACTTGTGCATTAATTCACATTTCAGCCACTTTGCATCGAGTTTGTGCATTAACGAAACATCCAAAATGCACCCAAACACTACAAAACACACCAAAACATGAGTTTAGGGTCCAATGGGTGGATCGGGTTGTTCGCTGAAAAATTCGCTTCGTGGCACGAACTTGCATTAATTGCTCCATTCAGCCGTTTGCACCGAGTTTCGTAGTAACGAAACAATCCAAATGCACCCAAACACTAAAAACACCAAAACAGAGTTTTTGGGGGGATCGGGTTGTCATTGAAAAATTCCATGCGACTTCATGGCACGAACTTGTGCATTAATTGCACCATTTCAACCGTTTGCACCAGTTTCGTATAACGAAACACTTGCCAAATGCACCCAACACACGAACACCAAAACATGAGTTTAGGGTCAATTGGTGGATCGGGCGTTCGTTGCGAAAAATTTCCAATGCGACTTCATGCACGAACTTGTGCATTAATTCTACCATTCAGCCCGTTGCATCGTTTGTGCAGTAACGAAAACATCCAAAATGCACCCAAACATTAAATGCACCAAAACATGAGTTAGGGTCCAATGGGGTGGATTGGGTGGTTCTTGCGAAAAATTTCCGATGCGACTTCATGGCACAAACTTGCATTAATTGCACCAGTTCAGCCCATTTGCACCGAGTTTCGTGTAGTAATGAAACATCCAAATGCACCCAAACTACAAAATGCACCAAACATGAGTTTAGGGTCCAATGGGTGGATGGGTGCGTTCGTTGCAAAATTCCGATGGACTTCATGCACAACTTGTGCATTAATTGCACCGTTCAACCCATTTGCACCGAGTTTCATGTAGTAACGAAATTGCCAAGCACCCAAACACTACGAAACGCACCAAAACATGAGTTTAGGGTCCAATGGGGTGGATCGGGTGCGTTCGTTGCGAAAAATTCCAATGCGACTTCATGCACAAACTTGTGCATTAATTGCAATTCAACCCATTTTCACCGAGTTTGTGTATAACGAAAGCCAAATGCACCCAAATGCAACTAAAACACAAAACATGAGTTTAGGTCCATGGTGGATCGGTTGTTCATGCGAAAATTCCAAGCGACTTCATGGCACGAACTTCATTAATTGCTCCAGTTTCAACCTTTTGCACAGAGTTTCGTGTAGTAACGAAATTGCCAAATGCACCCAAAAAAAAACACACCAAACATGAGTTTAGGGTCCAATGGGGGATCGGGTGCGTTCGTGAAAAATTCCTGCGACTTCATGGCACGAACTTGTGCATTAATTCTACCATTTCAGCCCGTTTTGCACCAGTTTCGTCATAACGAAACAATCCAAATGCACAAACACTACAAACACCAAAACATGAGTTTAGGGTCCAATGGGATCGGGTGGGTTCGTGCACGACTTGTGCATTAATTGCTCCATTCAACCCGTTTGCACGAGTTTGTAGTAACGAAACATTGCCAAATGCACCCAAAACTACGAAACCAAAACATGAGTTTAGGTCAATGGGTTGGATTGGGTGTGTCATTGCGAAAAATTCCGATGGCGACTTCATGCACGAAACTTGTGCATTAATTGCACCAGTTCAACCCATTTTGCACCAGTTTCGTGTAGTAACGAAACATTGCCAAATGCACCCAAATGCAACACAAAACATGAGTTTAGGGTCCAATGGGTGGATTGGGTGCGTTCGTTGCGAAAAATTCCGATGCGACTTTGCACAAACTTGTGCATTATTGCACCAGTTCAACCATTTGCACCGAGTTTTGTAATGAAAAATAACAAAATGCACCCAAACACTACAAAAACACCAAAACATGAGTTTAGGGTCCAATGGGTGGATCGGGTGTTCGTTGCGAAAAATTCCGAAGCGATTCATGCAAATTGCATTAATTGAACCATTCAACCTTTGCACCGAGTTTCATGCAGTAAACGAACAATCCAAAATGCACCCAAACACAAACACACAAAATGAGTTTAAGGGTCCAATGGGATCGGGTGTGTCATTGTGAAAAATTCCATGCGATTCATGCACGAACTTGTGCATTAATTGCACCGGTTCAACCTTTTGCACCGAGTTCGTAGTAACGAAATTGCCAAATGCACCCAAAACACGAAACACACCAAAACAGAGTTTAGGGTCAATGGGGATCGGATGCGTTCGTTGCGAAAAATCTGGCGACTTCATGCACGAACTTGTGCATTAATTCTACCATTTCAGCCCGTTTGCATCCAGTTCGTGGCAGTAACGAACAATCCAAAATGCACCCAAACACTACAAAATGCACCAAAACATGAGTTTAGGGTCCAATGGGTGGATCGGGTGGGTTGCGAAAAATTCTGCGACTTCAAGACGAACTTGTCATTAATTGCTCCAGTTCAACCCTTTTGCACCGAGTTTCGTGTAGTAACGAAACATTGCCAAATGCACCCAAATTACAAAAGCACCAAAACATGAGTTAGGGTCCATGGGGTGGATCGGGTG
>NW_024376695.1:0-31346 GCF_016808335.1 Panicum virgatum
TTTTCGCAACGAACGCACCCAATCCACTCATTGGACCCTAAACTCATGTTTGGTGCGTTGCATAGTGTTTGGATGCTTTGGGACCATTTCATACTGCATGAAACTCGATGCAAACAGGTTGAACTGGTGCAATTATGCAAAATTCGTGCCACGAAGTCACTCAGGATTTTCGCAACGAACGCACCCAATCCACTCCATTGGACCCTAAACTCATGTTTTGGTGCGTTGCATAGTGTTTGGCTGCATTTGGGACCATTTCGTAACTGCATGAAACTCGATGCAAAACAGGTGAACTGGTGCATTAATGCAAAAGTTCGTGCCATGAAGTCACGTCGGGATTTTTCGCAACAATGCACCCAATCCACTCCATTGGACCCTAAACTCATGTTTTGGTGCGTTGCATAGTGTTTGGGATGCATTTGGGACCATTTCGTAACTGCATGAAACTCGATGCAAACAGGGTGAACTGGTGCAATTAATGCAAGTTCGTGCCACGAAGTCATTGGGATTTTCGCAACGACGCACCCAATCCACTCCATTGGACCCTAAACTCATGTTTTGGTGCGTTTCATAGTGTTTGGCTGCATTTGGGACGTTTCATACTGCATGAAACTCGTTGCAAAAAGGGTCAACTGGTGCAATTAATGCAAAAGTTCGTGCCACGAAGTCACGTCGGGATTTTTCGCAACGACGCACCCAATCCACCATTGGCCCTAAACCATGTTTTGGTGCGTTGCATAGTTTGGTGCATTTGGGATTCAACTGCATGAAACTCGATGCAAAACAGGGTGAACTGGTGCAATTAATGCAAAAGTCGTGCCAAAATCACGGGATTTTTCGCAACGAATGCACCCAATCCACTCCATTGGACCCTAAACTCATGTTTTGGTGCGTTGCATAGTGTTTGGGTGCATTTGGGATTTTCGTAACTGCATGAAACTCGATGCAAAAGGGAACTGGTGCAATTAATGCAAAAGTTCGTGCCACGAAGTCACGTCGGGATTTTCGCAACGAACGCACCCATCCACTCCATTGGACCCTAAACTCATGTTTTGGTGCGTTGCATAGTGTTTGGGTGCATTGGGATTTCGTAACTGCATGAAACTCGACGAAAAATGCAAGGTGCCACGAAGTCACGTCGGGATTTTTCGCAACGAAACCCAATCCACTCCATTGGACCCTAAACTCATGTTTTGGTGCGTTGCATAGTGTTTGGGTGCATTTGGGATTTCGTAACTGCATGAAACTCGATGCAAAACAGGGTGAACTGTGCAATTAATGCAAAAGTTCGTGCCACGAAGTCACGTCGGGATTTTCGCAACGAAGCACCCAATCCACTCCATTGGACCCTAAACTCATGTTTGGTGCGTTGCATAGTGTTTGGTGCATTTGGATCGTTTCGTATGCATGAAACTCGATGCAAACAGGTGAACTGGTGCAATTATGCAAAAGTTCGTGCCAAGTCACGGGGATTTCGCACAACGCACCCAATCCACTCCATTGGACCCTAAACTCATGTTTTGGTGCGTTGCATAGTGTTTGGGTGCATTTGGGATTGTTTCGTACTGCATGAAACTCGATGCAAACAGGTGAACTGGTGCAATTAATGCAAAGTTCGTGCCACGAAGTCACGGGATTTTCGCAACAATGCACCCAATCCACTCCATTGGACCCTAAACTCATGTTTTGGTGCGTTGCATAGTGTTTGGCTGCATTTGGGACCATTTCGTAACTGCATGAAACTCGATGCAAAAAAGGGTGAACTGGTGCAATTAATGCAAAGTTCGTGCCGAAGTCATTCGGGATTTTTCGCAACAATGCACCCAATCCACTCCATTGGACCTAAACTCATGTTTTGGTGCGTTGCATAGTGTTTGGCATTTGGGATCGTTTCTACTGCATGAAACTCGATGCAAAAGGGTGAACTGGTGCAATTAATGCAAAAGTTCGTGCCACGAAGTCACACGGGATTTTTCGCAACGAACGCACCCAATCCACTCCATTGGACCCTAAACTCATGTTTTGGTGCGTTGCATAGTTTTGGGTGCATTTGGGATTGTTTTCCTAACTGCATGAAACTCGATGCAAAACAGGGTAACTGGTGCAAATTAATGCAAAAGTTCGTGCCACGAAGTCACGCAGGGATTTTTCACAACGAACGCACCCAATCCACTCCATTCTACCCTAAACTCATGTTTTGGTGCGTTGCATTGTGTTTGGGTGCATTTGAGATCGTTTCATAACTGCATGAAACTCGATGCAAAACAGGGTGAACCGGTGCAATTAATGCAAAAGATCGTGCCGCGAAGTCACGTCGGGATTTTTCGCAATGAATGCACCCAATCCACTCCATTGGACCCTAAACTCATGTTTTGGAGCGTTGCATAGTGTTTGGGTGCAATTGGGAAAGTTTCGTAACTGCATGAAACTCGACGAAAAACAAGGGTGCCACGAAGTCACGTGGGGATTTTTCCGCAACGAACGCACCCAATCCACTGGATTGGACCCTAAACTCATGTTTTGGGGTGGTGCGTTGCATAGTGTTTGGATGCATTTGGGACCATTTCGTAACTGCATGAACTCGATGCAAAACAGGTGAACTGGTGCAATTAATGCAAAAGTTCGTGCCATGAAGTCACGTCAGGATTTTTTCGCAACAAATGCACCCAATCCACTCCATTGGACCCTAAACTCATTTTTGGTGCGTTGCATAGTGTTTGGTGCATTTGGGATCGTTTCGTACTGCATGAAACTCGATGCAAAACAGGGTGAACTGGTGCAATTAATGCAAAAGTTCGTGCCATGAAGTCACGGGGATTTTCTCGCAACAAATGCACCCAATCCACTCCATTGGACCCTAAACTCATGTTTTGGTGCGTTGCATAGTGTTTGGATGCATTTGGGATCGTTTCGTAACTGCATGAAACTCGATGCAAAACAGGTGACTGGTGCAATTAATGCAAAAGTTCGTGCCAAGTCACGTCGGGATTTTCGCAAAAATGCACCAATCCACTCCATTGGACCCTAAACTCATGTTTTGGTGCGTTGCATAGTGTTTGGCTGCATTTGGGACCATTTCGTAACTGCATGAAACTCGATGCAAAACAGGGTGAACTGGTGCAATTAATGCAAAAGTTCGTGCCAACGAAGTGACATTGGGATTTTTCGCAACGAACGCACCCAATCCACTCCATTGGATGCTAAACTCATGTTTTGGTGCGTTTCATAGTGTTTGGCAGCATTTGGGATCGTTTCATAGCTGCATCAAACTCGTTGCAAAATGGGGTCAACTGGTGCAATTAATGCATAAGTTTCGTGCCACGAAGTCACGTCGGGATTTTTCGCAACGAACGCACCAGTCCACCACATTGGACCCTAAACTCATGTTTTGGTGCGTTGCATAAGTGTTTGGGTGCATTTGGGATTGTTTTCCTAACTGCATGAAACTCGATGCAAAACAGGGTGAACTGGTGGCAATTAATGCAAAAGTTCGTGCCACGAAGTCACGCAGGGATTTTTCACAACGAACGCACCCAATTCCACTCCATTCTACCCTAAACTCATGTTTGGTGCGTTGCATTGTGTTTGGGTGCATTTGAGATCGTTTCATAACTGCATGAAACTCGATGCAAAACAGGGTGAACCGGTGCAATTAATGCAAAAGATCGTGCCGCGAAGTCACGTCGGGATTTTTCGCAATGAATGCACCCAATCCACTCGATTGGACCCTAAACTCATGTTTTGGAGCGTTGCATAGTGTTTGGGTGCAATTGGGAAAGTTTCGTAACTGCATGAAACTCGACGAAAAAACAGGGTGCCACGAAGTCACGTGGGGATTTTTCGCAACGAACGCACCCAATCCACTGATTGGACCCTAAACTCATGTTTTGGTGCGTTGCATAGTGTTTGGATGCATTTGGGACCAGTTCGTAACTAGCATGAAACTCGATGCAAAACAGGTTGAACTTGTGCAATTAATGCAAAAGTTCGTGCCATGAAGTCACGTCAGGATTTCTCGCAACAAATGCACCCAATCCACTCCATTGGACCCTAAACTCATGTTTTGGTGCGTTGCATAGTGTTTGGATGCATTTGGGACCAGTTCGTAACTGCATGAAACTCGATGCAAAACAGGGTGAACTGGTGCAATTAATGCAAAAGTTCGTGCCATGAAGTCACGTCGGGATTTCTCGCAACAAATGCACCCAATCCACTCCATTGGACCCTAAACTCATGTTTTGGTGCGTTGCATAGTGTTTGGCTGCATTTGTGATCGTTTCGTAACTGCATGAAACTCGATGCAAAACAGGGTGAACTGGTGCAATTAATGCAAAAGTTCGTGCCACGAAGTACATCGGGATTTTTCGCAACGAACGCACCCAATCCACTCCATTGGACCCTAAAACTCATGTTTTGGTGCGTTTCATAGTGTTTGGCAGCATTGGGGATTGTTTCATAACTGCATCAAACTCGTTGCAAAATGGGGTCAACTGGTGCAATTAATGCATAAGTTCGTGCCACGAAGTCACGTCGGGATTTTTCGCAACGAACGCACCCAGTCCACCACATTGGACCCTAAACTCATGTTTTGGTGCGTTGCATAGTGTTTGGCTGCATTTGGGACCATTTCGTAACTGCATGAAACTCGATGCAAAACAGGGTGAACTGGTGCAATTAATGCAAAAGTTCGTGCCACGAAGTGACATTGGGATTTTTCGCAACGAACGCACCCAATCCACTCCATTGGACGCTAAACTCATGTTTTGGTGCGTTTCATAGTGTTTGGCAGCATTGGGATCGTTTCATAGCTGCATCAAACTCGTTGCAAAATGGGGTCAACTGGTGCAATTAATGCATAAGTTCGTGCCACGAAGTCACGTCGGGATTTTTCGCAACGAACGCACCAGTCCACCACATTGGACCCTAAACTCATGTTTTGGTGCGTTGCATAGTGTTTGGGTGCATTTGGGATTGTTTTCCTAACTGCATGAAACTCGATGCAAAACAGGGTGAACTGGTGCAATTAATGCAAAAGTTCGTGCCACGAAGTCACGCAGGGATTTTTCACAACGAACGCACCCAATCCACTCCATTCTACCCTAAACTCATGTTTTGGTGCGTTGCATTGTGTTTGGGTGCATTTGAGATCGTTTCATAACTGCATGAAACTCGATGCAAAACAGGGTGAACCGGTGCAATTAATGCAAAAGATCGTGCCGCGAAGTCACGTCGGGATTTTCGCAATGAATGCACCCAATCCACTCCATTGGACCCTAAACTCATGTTTTGGAGCGTTGCATAGTGTTTGGGAGCAATTGGGAAAGTTTCGTAACTGCATGAAACTCGACGAAAAACAAGGGTGCCACGAAGTCACGTGGGGATTTTTCGCAACGAACAGCACCCAATCCACTGGATTGGACCCTAAACTCATGTTTTGGTGCGTTGCATAGTGTTTGGATGCATTTGGGACCATTTCGTAACTGCATGAAACTCGATGCAAAACAGGTTGAACTGGTGCAATTAATGCAAAAGTTCGTGCCATGAAGTCACGTCAGGATTTCTCGCAACAAATGCACCCAATCCACTCCATTGGACCCTAAACTCATGTTTTGGTGCGTTGCATAGTGTTTGGCTGCATTTGGGATCGTTTCGTAACTGCATGAAACTCGATGCAAAACAGGGTGAACTGGTGCAATTAATGCAAAAGTTCGTGCCACGAAGTACAGTCGGGATTTCTCGCAACGAACTGCACCCAATCCACTCCATTGGACCCTAAACTCATGTTTTGGTGCGTTGCATAGTGTTTGGCATGCATTTGGGATCGTTTCATAACTGCATGCAAACTCGTTGCAAAAATGGGGTGCAACTGGTGCAATTATGCATAAGTTCGTGCCACTGAAGTCACGTCGGGATTTCTTCGCAACAACGCACCCAATCCACTCCATTGGACCCTAAACTCATGTTTTGGTGCGTTGCATAGTGTTTGGCTGCATTTGGGACCATTTCGTAACTGCATGAAACTCGATGCAAAACAGGGTGAACTGGTGCAATTAATGCAAAAGTTCGTGCCACGAAGTGACATTGGGATTTTTCGCAACGAACGCACCCAATCCACTCCATTGGACGCTAAACTCATGTTTTGGTGCGTTTCATAGTGTTTGGCAGCATTTGGGATCGTTTCATAGCTGCATCAAACTCGTTGCAAAATGGGGTCAACTGGTGCAATTAATGCATAAGTTCGTGCCACGAAGTCACATCGGATTTTTCGCAACGAACGCACCAGTCCACCACATTGGACCCTAAACTCATGTTTTGGTGCGTTGCATAATGTTTGGGTGCATTTGGGATTGTTTTCCTAACTGCATGAAACTCGATGCAAAACAGGGTGAACTGGTGCAATTAATGCAAAAGTTCGTGCCACGAAGTCACGCAGGGATTTTTCACAACGAACGCACCCAATCCACTCCATTCTACCCTAAACTCATGTTTTGGTGCGTTGCATTGTATTTGGGTGCATTTGAGATCGTTTCATAACTGCATGAAACTCGATGCAAAACAGGGTGAACCGGTGCAATTAATGCAAAAGATCGTGCCGCGAAGTCACGTCGGGATTTTTCGCAATGAATGCACCCAATCCACTCGATTGGACCCTAAACTCATGTTTTGGAGCGTTGCATAGTGTTTGGGTGCAATTGGGAAAGTTTCGTAACTGCATGAAACTCGACGAAAAACAGGGTGCCACGAAGTCACGTGGGGATTTTTCGCAACGAACGCACCCAATCCACTGCATTGGACCCTAAACTCATGTTTTGGTGCGTTGCGTAGTGTTTGGATGCATTTGGGATCAGTTTCGTAACTGCATGAAACTCGATGCAAAATAGGTTGAACTTGTGCAATTAATGCAAAAGTTCGTGCCATGAAGTCACGTCAGGATTTCTCGCAACAAATGCACCCAATCCACTCCATTGGACCCTAAACTCATGTTTTGGTGCGTTGCATAGTGTTTGGATGCATTTGGGACCGTTTCGTAACTGCATGAAACTCGATGCAAAACAGGGTGAACTGGTGCAATTAATGCAAAAGTTCGTGCCATGAAGTCACGTCGGGATTTCTCGCAACAAATGCACCCAATCCACTCCATTGGACCCTAAACTCATGTTTTGGTGCGTTGCATAGTGTTTGGCTGCATTTGGGATCGTTCGTAACTGCATGAAACTCGATGCAAAACAGGGTGAACTGGTGCAATTAATGCAAAAGTTCAGTGCCACGAAGTGACATCGGGATTTTCGCAACGAACAGCACCCAATCCACTCCATTGGACCCTAAACTCATGTTTTGGTGCGTTTCATAGTGTTTGTCAGCATTTGGGATTGTTTCATAACTGCATCAAACTCGTTGCAAAATGGGGTCAACTGGTGCAATTAATGCATAAGTTCGTGCCACGAAGTCACGTCGGGATTTTCGCAACGAACGCACCCAATCCACCACATTGGACCCTAAACTCATGTTTTGGTGCGTTGCATAGTGTTTGGGCTGCATTTGGGATCATTTCGTAACTGCATGAAACTCGATGCAAAACAGGGTGAACTGGTGCAATTAATGCAAAAGTTCGTGCCACGAAGTCACATTGGGATTTTTCGCAACGAACGCACCCAATCCACTCCATTGACCCTAAACTCATGTTTTGGTGCGTTGCATAGTGTTTGGGTGCATTTGGGATCGTTTCATAGCTGCATCAAACTCGTTGCAAAAATGGAGGGTCAACTGGTGCAATTAATGCATAAGTTCGTGGCCACGAAGTCACGTCGGGATTTTTCGCAACGAAACGCACCAGTCCACCACATTGGACCCTAAACTCATGTTTGGTGCGTTGGCATAGTGTTTGGGTGCATTTGGGATTGTTTTCCTAACTGCATGAAACTCGATGCAAAACAGGGTGAACTGGTGCAATTAATGCAAAAGTTCGTGCCACGAAGTCACGCAGGGATTTTTCACAACGAACGCACCCAATCCACTCCATTCTACCCTAAACTCATGTTTTGGTGGCGTTGCATTGTGTTTGGGTGCATTTGAGATCGTTTCATAACTGCATGAAACTCGATGCAAAACAGGGTGAACCGGTGCAATTAATGCAAAAGATCGTGCCGCGAAGTCACGTCGGGATTTTTCGCAATGAATGCACCCAATCCACTCCATTGGACCCTAAACTCATGTTTTGGAGCGTTGCATAGTGTTTGGGAGGCAATTGGGAAAGTTTCGTAACTGCATGAAACATCGACGAAAAACAAGGGTGCCCACGAAGTCACGTGGGGATTTTTCGCAACGAACAGCACCCAATCCACTGGATTGGACCCTAAACTCATGTTTTGGTGCGTTGCATAGTGTTTGATGCATTTGGGACCATTCGTAACTGCATGAAACTCGATGCAAAACAGGTTGAACTTGTGCAATTAATGCAAAAGTTCGTGCCATGAAGTCACGTCAGGATTTCTCGCAACAAATGCACCCAATCCACTCCATTGGACCCTAAACTCATGTTTTGGTGCGTTGCATAGTGTTTGGATGCATTTGGGATCGTTTCGTAACTGCATGAAACTCGATGCAAAACAGGTGAACTGGTGCAATTAATGCAAAAGTTCGTGCCATGAGTCACGTCGGGATTTCTCGCAACAAATGCACCCAATCCACTCCATTGGACCCTAAACTCATGTTTTGGTGCGTTGCATAGTGTTTGGATGCATTTCGGATCGTTTCGTAACTGCATGAAACTCGATGCAAAACAGGGTGAACTGGTGCAATTAATGCAAAAGTTCGTGCCACTGAAGTGACATTGGGATTTTTCGCAACGAACGCACCCAATCCACTCCATTGGACGCTAAACTCATGTTTTGGTGCGTTGCATAGTGTTTGGCATGCATTTGGGATCATTTCATAGCTGCATCAAACTCGTTGCAAAAATGGGTCAACTGGTGCAATTAATGCATAAGTTCGTGCCACGAAGTCACAGTCGGGATTTTTCGCAACGAACGCACCAGTCCACTCCATTGGACCCTAAACTCATGTTTTGGTGCGTTGCATAGTGTTTGGGCTGCATTTGGGATCTGTTTCATAACTGCATGAAACTCGATGCAAAACAGGGGTGAACTGGTGCAATTAATGCAAAAGTTCGTGCCACGAAGTCACGCAGGGATTTTTCACAACGAACGCACCCAATCCACTCCATTCGACCCTAAACTCATGTTTTGGTGCGTTGCATATGTGTTTGGGTGCATTTGAGATCGTTTCGTAACTGCATGAAACTCGATGCAAAACAGGGTGAACTGGTGCAATTAATGCAAAAGTTCGTGCCACGAAGTCACGTCGGGATTTTTCGCAAATGCACCCAATCCACTCCATTGGACCCTAAACTCATGTTTTGGTGCGTTGCATAGTGTTTGGGTGCATTGGGAGTTTCGTAACTGCATCAAACTCGACAAAACAAGGTTCCCACGAAGTCACGTGGGATTTTTCGCAACGAACGCACCCAATCCACATTGGACCCTAAACTCATGTTTTGGTGCGTTGCATAGTGTTTGGTGCATTTGGGATTTCGTAACTGCATGAAACTCGATGCAAAAGGTGAACTGGTGCAATTAATGCAAAAGTTCGTGCGAAGTCATCGGGATTTCGCAACAACGCACCCAATCCACTCCATTGGACCCTAAACTCATGTTTTGGTGCGTTGCATGTGTTTGGGTGCATTTGGGATTTCGTACTGCATGAAACTCGATGCAAAACAGGTTGAACTGGTGCAATTAATGCAAAAGTTCGTGCCATGAAGTCACGTCAGGATTTCTCGCAACAAATGCACCCAATCCACTCCATTGGACCCTAAACTCATGTTTTGGTGCGTTGCATAGTGTTTGGATGCATTTGGGATCAGTTTCGTAACTGCATGAAACTCGATGCAAAACAGGGTGAACTGGTGCAATTAATGCAAAAGTTCGTGCCACGAAGTGACGTCGGGATTTTCGCAACGAAAGCACCCAATCCACTCCATTGGACCCTAAACTCATGTTTTGGTGCGTTTGCATAGTGTTTGGCATGCATTTGGGATCGTTTCATAACTGCATCAAACTCGATGCAAAAAGGGGGTCGAACTGGTGCAATTAATGCATAAGTTCGTGCCACTGAAGTCACGTCGGGATTTTTCGCAACGAAACGCACCCAATCCACTCACATTGGACCCTAAACTCATGTTTTGGTGCGTTGCATAGTGTTTGGGCTGCATTTGGGACCATTTCGTAACTGCATGAAACTCGATGGCAAAACAGGGTGAACTGGTGCAATTAATGCAAAAGTTCGTGCCACGAAGTGACATTGGGATTTTTCGCAACGAACGCACCCAATCCACTCCATTGGACGCTAAACTCATGTTTTGGTGCGTTTCATAGTGTTTGGCAGCATTTGGGATCGTTTCATAGCTGCATCAAACTCGTTGCAAAATGGGGTCAACTGGTGCAATTAATGCATAAGTTCGTGCCACGAAGTCACGTCGGGATTTTTCGCAACGAACGCACCAGTCCACCACATTGGACCCTAAACTCATGTTTTGGTGCGTTGCATAGTGTTTGGGTGCATTTGGGATTGTTTTCCTAACTGCATGAAACTCGATGCAAAACAGGGTGAACTGGTGCAATTAATGCAAAAGTTCGTGCCACGAAGTCACGCAGGGATTTTTCACAACGAACGCACCCAATCCACTCCATTCTACCCTAAACTCATGTTTTGGTGCGTTGCATTGTGTTTGGGTGCATTTGAGATCGTTTCATAACTGCATGAAACTCGATGCAAAACAGGGTGAACCGGTGCAATTAATGCAAAAGATCGTGCCGCGAAGTCACGTCGGGATTTTTCGCAATGAATGCACCCAATCCACTCGATTGGACCCTAAACTCATGTTTTGGAGCGTTGCATAGTGTTTGGGTGCAATTGGGAAAGTTTCGTAACTGCATGAAACTCGACGAAAAACAAGGTGCCACGAAGTCACGTGGGGATTTTTCGCAACGAACGCACCCAATCCACTGGATTGGACCCTAAACTCATGTTTTGGTGCGTTGCGTAGTGTTTGGATGCATTTGGGATCAGTTTCGTAACTACATGAAACTCGATGCAAAATAGGTTGAACTGGTGCAATTAATGCAAAAGTTCGTGCCATGAAGTCACGTCAGGATTTCTCGCAACAAATGCACCCAATCCACTCCATTGGACCCTAAACTCATGTTTTGGTGCGTTGCATAGTGTTTGGCTGCATTTGGGACCAGTTCGTAACTGCATGAAACTCGATGCAAAACAGGGTGAACTGGTGCAATTAATGCAAAAGTTCGTGCCATGAAGTCACGTCGGGATTTCTCGCAACAAATGCACCCAATCCACTCCATTGGACCCTAAACTCATGTTTTGGTGCGTTGCATAGTGTTTGGCTGCATTTGGGATCGTTTCGTAACTGCATGAAACTCGATGCAAAACAGGGTGAACTGGTGCAATTAATGCAAAAGTTCGTGCCACGAAGTAACATTGGGATTTTTCGCAACGAACAGCACCCAATCCACTCCATTGGACCCTAAACTCATGTTTTGGTGCGTTTCATAGTGTTTGGCAGCATTTGGGATTGTTTCATAACTGCATCAAACTCGTTGCAAAATGGGGTCAACTGGTGCAATTAATGCATAAGTTCGTGCCACGAAGTCACGTCGGGATTTTTCGCAACGAACGCACCCAATCCACCACATTGGACCCTAAACTCATGTTTTGGTGCGTTGCATAGTGTTTGGCTGCATTTGGGACCATTTCGTAACTGCATGAAACTCGATGCAAAACAGGGTGAACTGGTGCAATTAATGCAAAAGTTCGTGCCACGAAGTGACATTGGGATTTTTCGCAACGAACGCACCCAATCCACTCCATTGGACGCTAAACTCATGTTTTGGTGCGTTTCATAGTGTTTGGCAGCATTTGGGATCGTTTCATAGCTGCATGCAAACTCGTTGCAAACATGGGGTCAACTGGTGCAATTAATGCATAAGTTCGTGCCACGAAGTCACGTCAGGGATTTTTCGCAACGAACGCACCAGTCCACCACATTGGACCCTAAACTCATGTTTTGGTGCGTTGCATAGTGTTTGGGTGCATTTGGGATTGTTTCCTAACTGCATGAAACTCGATGCAAAACAGGGTGAACTGGTGCAATTAATGCAAAAGTTCGTGCCACGAAGTCACGGCAGGGATTTTTCACAACGAACGCACCAATCCACTCCATTCTACCCTAAACTCATGTTTTGGTGCGTTGCAATTGTGTTTGGGTGCATTGGAGATCGTTTCATAACTGCATGAAACTCGATGCAAAACAGGGTGAACCGGTGCAATTAATGCAAAAGATCGTGCCGCGAAGTCACGTCGGGATTTTTCGCAATGAATGCACCCAATCCACTCCATTGGACCCTAAACTCATGTTTTGGAGCGTTGCATAGTGTTTGGGTGCAATTGGGAAAGTTTCGTAACTGCATCAAACTCGACGAAAAACAAGGTGCCACGAAGTCACGTGGGGATTTTCGCAACGAACGCACCCAATCCACTGGATTGGACCCTAAACTCATGTTTTGGTGCGTTGCATAGTGTTTGGATGCATTTGGGACCATTTCGTAACTGCATGAAACTCGATGCAAAACAGGTTGAACTGGTGCAATTAATGCAAAAGTTCGTGCCATGAAGTCACGTCAGGATTTCTCGCAACAAATGCACCCAATCCACTCCATTGGACCCTAAACTCATGTTTTGGTGCGTTGCATAGTGTTTGGCTGCATTTGGGATCAGTTTCGTAACTGCATGAAACTCGATGCAAAACAGGGTGAACTGGTGCAATTAATGCAAAAGTTCGTGCCATGAAGTCACGTCGGGATTTCTCGCAACAAATGCACCCAATCCACTCCATTGGACCCTAAACTCATGTTTTGGTGCGTTGCATAGTGTTTGGCTGCATTTGGGACCATTTCGTAACTGCATGAAACTCGATGCAAAACAGGGTGAACTGGTGCAATTAATGCAAAAGTTCGTGCCACGAAGTGACATTGGGATTTTTCGCAACGAACGCACCCAATCCACTCCATTGGACGCTAAACTCATGTTTTGGTGCGTTTCATAGTGTTTGGCAGCATTTGGGATCGTTTCATAGCTGCATCAAACTCGTTGCAAAATGGGGTCAACTGGTGCAATTAATGCATAAGTTCGTGCCACGAAGTCACGTCGGGATTTTTCGCAACGAACGCACCAGTCCACCACATTGGACCCTAAACTCATGTTTTGGTGCGTTGCATAGTGTTTGGGTGCATTTGGGATTGTTTTCCTAACTGCATGAAACTCGATGCAAAACAGGGTGAACTGGTGCAATTAATGCAAAAGTTCGTGCCACGAAGTCACGCAGGGATTTTTCACAACGAACGCACCCAATCCACTCCATTCTACCCTAAACTCATGTTTTGGTGCGTTGCATTGTGTTTGGGTGCATTTGAGATCGTTTCATAACTGCATGAAACTCGATGCAAAACAGGGTGAACCGGTGCAATTAATGCAAAAGATCGTGCCGCGAAGTCACGTCGGGATTTTTCGCAATGAATGCACCCAATCCACTCCATTGGACCCTAAACTCATGTTTTGGAGCGTTGCATAGTGTTTGGGTGCAATTGGGAAAGTTTCGTAACTGCATGCAAACTCGACGAAAAACAAGGTGCCACGAAGTCACGTGGGGATTTTTCGCAACGAACGCACCCAATCCACTGGATTGGACCCTAAACTCATGTTTTGGTGCGTTGCATAGTGTTTGGATGCATTTGGGACCATTTCGTAACTGCATGAAACTCGATGCAAAACTAGGTTGAACTGGTGCAATTAATGCAAAAGTTCGTGCCATGAAGTCACGTCAGGATTTCTCGCAACAAATGCACCCAATCCACTCCATTGGACCCTAAACTCATGTTTTGGTGCGTTGCATAGTGTTTGGCTGCATTTGGGACCATTTCGTAACTGCATGAAACTCGATGCAAAACAGGGTGAACTGGTGCAATTAATGCAAAAGTTCGTGCCATGAAGTCACGTCGGGATTTCTCGCAACAAATGCACCCAATCCACTCCATTGGACCCTAAACTCATGTTTTGGTGCGTTGCATAGTGTTTGGCTGCATTTGGGATCATTTCGTAACTGCATGAAACTCGATGCAAAACAGGGTGAACTGGTGCAATTAATGCAAAAGTTCGTGCCACGAAGTACATTCGGGATTTTTCGCAACGAACGCACCCAATCCACTCCATTGGACCCTAAACTCATGTTTTGGTGCGTTTCATAGTGTTTGGCAGCATTTGGGATCGTTTCATAACTGCATCAAACTCGTTGCAAAATGGGGTCAACTGGTGCAATTAATGCATAAGTTCGTGCCACGAAGTCACGTCGGGATTTTTCGCAACGAACGCACCCAATCCACTCCATTGGACCCTAAACTCATGTTTTGGTGCGTTGCATAGTGTTTGGCTGCATTTGGGACCATTTCGTAACTGCATGAAACTCGATGCAAAACAGGGTGAACTGGTGCAATTAATGCAAAAGTTCGTGCCACGAAGTGACATTGGGATTTTTCGCAACGAACGCACCCAATCCACTCCATTGGACGCTAAACTCATGTTTTGGTGCGTTTCATAGTGTTTGGCAGCATTTGGGATCGTTTCATAGCTGCATCAAACTCGTTGCAAAAATGGGGTCAACTGGTGCAATTAATGCATAAGTTCGTGCCACGAAGTCACGTCGGGATTTTTCGCAACGAACGCACCAGTCCACCACATTGGACCCTAAACTCATGTTTTGGTGCGTTGCATAGTGTTTGGGTGCATTTGGGATTGTTTTCCTAACTGCATGAAACTCGATGCAAAACAGGGTGAACTGGTGCAATTAATGCAAGTTCGTGCCACGAAGTCACGTCAGGGATTTTTCGCAACGAACGCACCCAATCCACTCCATTGGACCCTAAACTCATGTTTTTGGTGCGTTGCATAGTGTTTGGGTGCATTTGGATCGTTTCGTAACTGCATGAAACTCGATGCAAAACAGGGTGAACCGGTGCAATTAATGCAAAAGTTCGTGCCGAAGTCACGTCGGGATTTTCGCAACGAATGCACCCAATCCACTCCATTGGACCCTAAACTCATGTTTTGGTGCGTTGCATAGTGTTTGGTGCATTTGGGATTTCGTAACTGCATGAAACTCGACGAAAAATGCAAGGTGCCACGAAGTCACGTGGGGATTTTTCGCAACGAACGCACCCAATCCACTATTGGACCCTAAACTCATGTTTTGGTGCGTTGCATAGTGTTTGGATGCATTTGGGATTTCGTAACTGCATGAAACTCGATGCAAAACAGGGTGAACTGGTGCAATTAATGCAAAGTTCGTGCCATGAAGTCACGTCAGGGATTTCTCGCAACAAATGCACCCAATCCACTCCATTGGACCCTAAACTCATGTTTTGGTGCGTTGCATAGTGTTTGGCTGCATTTGGGATCATTTCGTAACTGCATGAAACTCGATGCAAAACAGGGTTGAACTGGTGCAATTAATGCAAAAGTTCGTGCCATGAAGTCACGTCGGGATTTCTCGCAACAAATGCACCCAATCCACTCCATTGGACCCTAAACTCATGTTTTGGTGCGTTGCATAGTGTTTGGCTGCATTTGGGATCATTTCGTAACTGCATGAAACTCGATGCAAAACAGGGTGAACTGGTGCAATTAATGCAAAAGTTCGTGCCACGAAGTACATTCGGGATTTTTCGCAACGAACGCACCCAATCCACTCCATTGGACCCTAAACTCATGTTTTGGTGCGTTGCATAGTGTTTGGCTGCATTTGGGATCATTTCGTAACTGCATGAAACTCGATGCAAAACAGGGGTGAACTGGTGCAATTAATGCAAAAGTTCGTGCCACGAAGGGGATTTTTCGCAACGAACGCACCCAATCCACTCCATTGGACCCTAAACTCATGTTTTGGTGCGTTTCATAGTGTTTGTGCATTTGGGATGTTTTCGTAACTGCATGAAACTCGATTGCAAAAGGGAACTGGTGCAATTAATGCAAAGTTCGTGCCACGAAGTCACGTCGGGATTTTCGCAACGAACGCACCCAATCCACTCCATTGGACCCTAAACTCATGTTTTGGTGCGTTGCATAGTGTTTGGCTGCATTTGGGACCATTTCGTAACTGCATGAAACTCGATGCAAAACAGGGTGAACTGGTGCAATTAAAAAAGTTCGTGCCACGAAGTCGGGATTTTCGCAACGAATGCACCCAATCCACTCCATTGGACCTAAACTCATGTTTTGGTGCGTTGCATAGTGTTTGGCAATTGGGATCGTTTCGTAACTGCAAAACTCGTTGCAAATGGGAACTGGTGCAATGCAAAGTTCGTGCCACGAAGTCACGTCGGGATTTTTCGCAACGAACGCACCAGTCCACCACATTGGACCCTAAACTCATGTTTTGGTGCGTTGCATAGTGTTTGGGTGCATTTGGGATTGTTTTCCTAACTGCATGAAACTCGATGCAAAACAGGGTGAACTGGTGCAATTAATGCAAAAGTTCGTGCCACGAAGTCACGCAGGGATTTTTCACAACGAACGCACCCAATCCACTCCATTCTACCCTAAACTCATGTTTTGGTGCGTTGCATTGTGTTTGGGTGCATTTGAGATCGTTTCATAACTGCATGAAACTCGATGCAAAACAGGGTGAACCGGTGCAATTAATGCAAAAGATCGTGCCGCGAAGTCACGTCGGGATTTTTCGCAATGAATGCACCCAATCCACTCCATTGGACCCTAAACTCATGTTTTGGAGCGTTGCATAGTGTTTGGGTGCAATTGGGAAAGTTTCGTAACTGCATCAAACTCGACGAAAAACAAGGTGCCACGAAGTCACGTGGGGATTTTTCGCAACGAACGCACCCAATCCACTCGATTGGACCCTAAACTCATGTTTTGGTGCGTTGCATAGTGTTTGGATGCATTTGGGACCATTTCGTAACTGCATGAAACTCGATGCAAAACAGGTTGAACTGGTGCAATTAATGCAAAAGTTCGTGCCATGAAGTCACGTCGGGATTTCTCGCAACAAATGCACCCAATCCACTCCATTGGACCCTAAACTCATGTTTTGGTGCGTTGCATAGTGTTTGGCTGCATTTGGGACCATTTCGTAACTGCATGAAACTCGATGCAAAACAGGGTGAACTGGTGCAATTAATGCAAAAGTTCGTGCCACGAAGTGACATTGGGATTTTTCGCAACGAACGCACCCAATCCACTCCATTGGACGCTAAACTCATGTTTTGGTGCGTTTCATAGTGTTTGGCAGCATTTGGGATCGTTTCATAGCTGCATCAAACTCGTTGCAAAATGGGGTCAACTGGTGCAATTAATGCATAAGTTCGTGCCACGAAGTCACGTCGGGATTTTTCGCAACGAACGCACCAGTCCACCACATTGGACCCTAAACTCATGTTTTGGTGCGTTGCATAGTGTTTGGGTGCATTTGGGATTGTTTTCCTAACTGCATGAAACTCGATGCAAAACAGGGTGAACTGGTGCAATTAATGCAAAAGTTCGTGCCACGAAGTCACGCAGGGATTTTTCACAACGAACGCACCCAATCCACTCCATTCTACCTAAACTCATGTTTTGGTGCGTTGCATTGTGTTTGGGTGCATTTGAGATCGTTTCATAACTGCATGAAACTCGATGCAAAACAGGGTGAACCGGTGCAATTAATGCAAAAGATCGTGCCGCGAAGTCACGTCGGGATTTTTCGCAATGAATGCACCCAATCCACTCCATTGGACCCTAAACTCATGTTTTGGAGCGTTGCATAGTGTTTGGGTGCAATTGGGAAAGTTTCGTACTGCATCAAACTCGACGAAAAACAAGGTGCCACGAAGTCACGTGGGGATTTTTCGCAACGAACGCACCCAATCCACTGGATTGGACCCTAAACTCATGTTTTGGTGCGTTGCATAGTGTTTGGATGCATTTGGGACCATTTCGTAACTGCATGAAACTCGATGCAAAACAGGTTGAACTGGTGCAATTAATGCAAAAGTTCGTGCCATGAAGTCACGTCAGGGATTTCTCGCAACAAATGCACCCAATCCACTCCATTGGACCCTAACTCATGTTTTGGTGCGTTGCATAGTGTTTGGCTGCATTTGGGATTTCGTAACTGCATGAAACTCGATGCAAAACAGGGTGAACTGGTGCAATTAATGCAAAAGTTCGTGCCACGAAGTGACATTGGGATTTTTCGCAACGAACGCACCCAATCCACTCCATTGGACCCAAACTCATGTTTTGGTGCGTTGCATAGTGTTTGTCAGCATTTGGGATTGTTTCATAACTGCATCAAACTCGTTGCAAAATGGGTCAACTGGTGCAATTAATGCAAGTTCGTGCCACGAAGTCACGTCGGGATTTTTCGCAACGAACGCACCCAATCCACTCCATTGGACCCTAAACTCATGTTTTGGTGCGTTGCATAGTGTTTGGCTGCATTTGGGACCATTTCGTAACTGCATGAAACTCGATGCAAAACAGGGTGAACTGGTGCAATTAATGCAAAAGTTCGTGCCACGAAGTGACATTGGGATTTTTCGCAACGAACGCACCCAATCCACTCCATTGGACGCTAAACTCATGTTTTGGTGCGTTTCATAGTGTTTGGCAGCATTTGGGATCGTTTCATAGCTGCATCAAACTCGTTGCAAAATGGGGTCAACTGGTGCAATTAATGCATAAGTTCGTGCCACGAAGTCACGTCGGGATTTTTCGCAACGAACGCACCAGTCCACCACATTGGACCCTAAACTCATGTTTTGGTGCGTTGCATAGTGTTTGGGTGCATTTGGGATTGTTTTCCTAACTGCATGAAACTCGATGCAAAACAGGGTGAACTGGTGCAATTAATGCAAAAGTTCGTGCCACGAAGTCACGCAGGGATTTTTCACAACGAACGCACCCAATCCACTCCATTCTACCCTAAACTCATGTTTTGGTGCGTTGCATTGTGTTTGGGTGCATTTGAGATCGTTTCATAACTGCATGAAACTCGATGCAAAACAGGGTGAACCGGTGCAATTAATGCAAAAGATCGTGCCGCGAAGTCACGTCGGGATTTTTCGCAATGAATGCACCCAATCCACTCCATTGGACCCTAAACTCATGTTTTGGAGCGTTGCATAGTGTTTGGGTGCAATTGGGAAAGTTTCGTAACTGCATCAAACTCGACGAAAAACAAGGTGCCACGAAGTCACGTGGGGATTTTTCGCAACGAACGCACCCAATCCACTGGATTGGACCCTAAACTCATGTTTTGGTGCGTTGCATAGTGTTTGGATGCATTTGGGACCATTTCGTAACTGCATGAAACTCGATGCAAAACAGGTTGAACTGGTGCAATTAATGCAAAAGTTCGTGCCATGAAGTCACGTCAGGATTTCTCGCAACAAATGCACCCAATCCACTCCATTGGACCCTAAACTCATGTTTTGGTGCGTTGCATAGTGTTTGGCTGCATTTGGGACCATTTCGTAACTGCATGAAAACTCGATGCAAAACAGGGTGAACTGGTGCAATTAATGCAAAGTTCGTGCCATGAAGTCACGTCGGGATTTCTCGCAACAAATGCACCCAATCCACTCCATTGGACCCTAAACTCATGTTTTGGTGCGTTGCATAGTGTTTGGATGCATTTGGGATCATTTCGTAACTGCATGAAACTCGATGCAAAACAGGGTGAACTGGTGCAATTAATTGCAAAAGTTCGTGCCATGAAGTCACGTCGGGATTTCTCGCAACAAATGCACCCAATCCACTCTTGGACCCTAAACTCATGTTTTGGTGCGTTGCATAGTGTTTGGCTGCATTTGGGACCATTTCGTAACTGCATGAAACTCGATGCAAAACAGGGTGAACTGGTGCAATTAATGCAAAAGTTCGTGCCACGAAGTGACATTGGGATTTTTCGCAACGAACGCACCCAATCCACTCCATTGGATGCTAACTCATGTTTTGGTGCGTTTCATAGTGTTTGGCAGCATTTGGGATCGTTTCATAGCTGCATCAAACTCGTTGCAAAATGGGGTCAACTGGTGCAATTAATGCATAAGTTCGTGCCACGAAGTCACATCGGGATTTTTCGCAACGAACGCACCAGTCCACCACATTGGACCCTAAACTCATGTTTTGGTGCGTTGCATAAGTGTTTGGGTGCATTTGGGATTGTTTTCCTAACTGCATGAAACTCGATGCAAAACAGGGTGAACTGGTGCAATTAATGCAAAAGTTCGTGCCACGAAGTCACGCAGGGATTTTTCACAACGAACGCACCCAATCCACTCCATTCTACCCTAAACTCATGTTTTGGTGCGTTGCATTGTGTTTGGGTGCATTTGAGATCGTTTCATAACTGCATGAAACTCGATGCAAAACAGGGTGAACCGGTGCAATTAATGCAAAAGATCGTGCCGCGAAGTCACGTCGGGATTTTTCGCAATGAATGCACCCAATCCACTCCATTGGACCCTAAACTCATGTTTTGGAGCGTTGCATAGTGTTTGGGTGCAATTGGGAAAGTTTCGTAACTGCATCAAACTCGACGAAAAACAAGGTGCCACGAAGTCACGTGGGGATTTTTCGCAACGAACGCACCCAATCCACTGGATTGGACCCTAAACTCATGTTTTGGTGCGTTGCATAGTGTTTGGATGCATTTGGGACCATTTCGTAACTGCATGAAACTCGATGCAAAACAGGTTGAACTGGTGCAATTAATGCAAAAGTTCGTGCCATGAAGTCACGTCAGGATTTCTCGCAACAAATGCACCCAATCCACTCCATTGGACCCTAAACTCATGTTTTGGTGCGTTGCATAGTGTTTGGCTGCATTTGGGACCATTTCGTAACTGCATGAAACTCGATGCAAAACAGGGTGAACTGGTGCAATTAATGCAAAAGTTCGTGCCATGAAGTCACGTCGGGATTTCTCGCAACAAATGCACCCAATCCACTCCATTGGACCCTAAACTCATGTTTTGGTGCGTTGCATAGTGTTTGGCTGCATTTGGGACCATTTCGTAACTGCATGAAACTCGATGCAAAACAGGGTGAACTGGTGCAATTAATGCAAAAGTTCGTGCCACGAAGTGACATTGGGATTTTTCGCAACGAACGCACCCAATCCACTCCATTGGACGCTAAACTCATGTTTTGGTGCGTTTCATAGTGTTTGGCAGCATTTGGGATCGTTTCATAGCTGCATCAAACTCGTTGCAAAATGGGGTCAACTGGTGCAATTAATGCATAAGTTCGTGCCACGAAGTCACGTCGGGATTTTTCGCAACGAACGCACCAGTCCACCACATTGGACCCTAAACTCATGTTTTGGTGCGTTGCATAGTGTTTGGGTGCATTTGGGATTGTTTTCCTAACTGCATGAAACTCGATGCAAAACAGGGTGAACTGGTGCAATTAATGCAAAAGTTCGTGCCACGAAGTCACGCAGGGATTTTTCACAACGAACGCACCCAATCCACTCCATTCTACCCTAAACTCATGTTTTGGTGCGTTGCATTGTGTTTGGGTGCATTTGAGATCGTTTCATAACTGCATGAAACTCGATGCAAAACAGGGTGAACCGGTGCAATTAATGCAAAAGATCGTGCCGCGAAGTCACGTCGGGATTTTTCGCAATGAATGCACCCAATCCACTCCATTGGACCCTAAACTCATGTTTTGGAGCGTTGCATAGTGTTTGGGTGCAATTGGGAAAGTTTCGTAACTGCATCAAACTCGACGAAAAACAAGGTGCCACGAAGTCACGTGGGGATTTTTCGCAACGAACGCACCCAATCCACTGGATTGGACCCTAAACTCATGTTTTGGTGCGTTGCATAGTGTTTGGATGCATTTGGGACCATTTCGTAACTGCATGAAACTCGATGCAAAACAGGTTGAACTGGTGCAATTAATGCAAAAGTTCGTGCCATGAAGTCACGTCAGGATTTCTCGCAACAAATGCACCCAATCCACTCCATTGGACCCTAAACTCATGTTTTGGTGCGTTGCATAGTGTTTGGCTGCATTTGGGATCATTTCGTAACTGCATGAAACTCGATGCAAAACAGGGTGAACTGGTGCAATTAATGCAAAAGTTCGTGCCATGAAGTCACGTCGGGATTTCTCGCAACAAATGCACCCAATCCACTCCATTGGACCCTAAACTCATGTTTTGGTGCGTTGCATAGTGTTTGGCTGCATTTGTGATCGTTTCGTAACTGCATGAAACTCGATGCAAAACAGGGTGAACTGGTGCAATTAATGCAAAAGTTCGTGCCATGAAGTCACGTCGGGATTTCTCGCAACAAATGCACCCAATCCACTCCATTGGACCCTAAACTCATGTTTTGGTGCGTTGCATAGTGTTTGGCTGCATTTGGGACCATTTCGTAACTGCATGAAACTCGATGCAAAACAGGGTGAACTGGTGCAATTAATGCAAAAGTTCGTGCCACGAAGTGACATTGGGATTTTTCGCAACGAACGCACCCAATCCACTCCATTGGACGCTAAACTCATGTTTTGGTGCGTTTCATAGTGTTTGGCAGCATTTGGGATCGTTTCATAGCTGCATCAAACTCGTTGCAAAATGGGGTCAACTGGTGCAATTAATGCATAAGTTCGTGCCACGAAGTCACGTCGGGATTTTTCGCAACGAACGCACCAGTCCACCACATTGGACCCTAAACTCATGTTTTGGTGCGTTGCATAGTGTTTGGGTGCATTTGGGATTGTTTTCCTAACTGCATGAAACTCGATGCAAAACAGGGTGAACTGGTGCAATTAATGCAAAAGTTCGTGCCACGAAGTCACGCAGGGATTTTTCACAACGAACGCACCCAATCCACTCCATTCTACCCTAAACTCATGTTTTGGTGCGTTGCATTGTGTTTGGGTGCATTTGAGATCGTTTCATAACTGCATGAAACTCGATGCAAAACAGGGTGAACCGGTGCAATTAATGCAAAAGATCGTGCCGCGAAGTCACGTCGGGATTTTTCGCAATGAATGCACCCAATCCACTCCGATTGGACCCTAAACTCATGTTTTGGAGCGTTGCATAGTGTTTGGGTGCAATTGGGAAAGTTTCGTAACTGCATGAAACTCGACGAAAACAGGGGGCCACGAAATCACGTGGGGATTTTTCGCAAAAACGCACCCAATCCACTGCATTGGACCCTAAACTCATGTTTTGGTGCGTTGCTAGTGTTTGGATGCATTTGGGATCGTTTCGTAACTACATTAAACTCGATGCAAAATAGGTTGAACTTCTGCAATTAATGCAAAAGTTCGTGCCATGAAGTCACATCGGGATTTCTCGCAACAAATGTACCCAATCCACTCCATTGGACCCTAAACTCAAGTTTTGGTGCGTTTGCATAGTGTTTGGCTGCATTGGGATCATTCGTTACTGCATGAAACTCGATGCAAACAGGGTGAACTGGTGCAATTAATGCAAAAGTTCGTGCCACGAAGTCACGTCGGGATTTCTCGCAACAAACGCACCCAATCCACTCCATTGGACCTAAACTCATGTTTTGGTGCGTTGCATAGTGTTTGGCTGCATTTGTGATCGTTTCGTAACTGCATGAAACTCGATGCAAAACAGGGTTGAACTGGTGCAATTAATTGCAAAAGTTCGTGCCATGAAGTCACGTCGGGATTTCTCGCAACAAATGCACCCAATCCACTCCATTGGACCCTAAACTCATGTTTTGGTGCGTTGCATAGTGTTTGGCTGCATTTGGGACCATTTCGTAACTGCATGAAACTCGATGCAAAACAGGGTGAACTGGTGCAATTAATGCAAAAGTTCGTGCCACGAAGTGACATTGGGATTTTTCGCAACGAACGCACCCAATCCACTCCATTGGACGCTAAACTCATGTTTTGGTGCGTTTCATAGTGTTTGGCAGCATTTGGGATCGTTTCATAGCTGCATCAAACTCGTTGCAAAATGGGGTCAACTGGTGCAATTAATGCATAAGTTCGTGCCACGAAGTCACGTCGGGATTTTTCGCAACGAACGCACCAGTCCACCACATTGGACCCTAAACTCATGTTTTGGTGCGTTGCATAGTGTTTGGGTGCATTTGGGATTGTTTTCCTAACTGCATGAAACTCGATGCAAAACAGGGTGAACTGGTGCAATTAATGCAAAAGTTCGTGCCACGAAGTCACGCAGGGATTTTTCACAACGAACGCACCCAATCCACTCCATTCTACCCTAAACTCATGTTTTGGTGCGTTGCATTGTGTTTGGGTGCATTTGAGATCGTTTCATAACTGCATGAAACTCGATGCAAAACAGGGTGAACCGGTGCAATTAATGCAAAAGATCGTGCCGCGAAGTCACGTCGGGATTTTTCGCAATGAATGCACCCAATCCACTCCATTGGACCCTAAACTCATGTTTTGGAGCGTTGCATAGTGTTTGGGTGCAATTGGGAAAGTTTCGTAACTGCATCAAACTCGACGAAAAACAAGGTGCCACGAAGTCACGTGGGGATTTTTCGCAACGAACGCACCCAATCCACTGGATTGGACCCTAAACTCATGTTTTGGTGCGTTGCATAGTGTTTGGATGCATTTGGGACCATTTCGTAACTGCATGAAACTCGATGCAAAACAGGTTGAACTGGTGCAATTAATGCAAAAGTTCGTGCCATGAAGTCACGTCAGGATTTCTCGCAACAAATGCACCCAATCCACTCCATTGGACCCTAAACTCATGTTTTGGTGCGTTGCATAGTGTTTGGCTGCATTTGGGACCATTTCGTAACTGCATGAAACTCGATGCAAAACAGGGTGAACTGGTGCAATTAATGCAAAAGTTCGTGCCATGAAGTCACGTCGGGATTTCTCGCAACAAATGCACCCAATCCACTCCATTGGACCCTAAACTCATGTTTTGGTGCGTTGCATAGTGTTTGGCTGCATTTGGGACCATTTCGTAACTGCATGAAACTCGATGCAAAACAGGGTGAACTGGTGCAATTAATGCAAAAGTTCGTGCCACGAAGTGACATTGGGATTTTTCGCAACGAACGCACCCAATCCACTCCATTGGACGCTAAACTCATGTTTTGGTGCGTTTCATAGTGTTTGGCAGCATTTGGGATCGTTTCATAGCTGCATCAAACTCGTTGCAAAATGGGGTCAACTGGTGCAATTAATGCATAAGTTCGTGCCACGAAGTCACGTCGGGATTTTTCGCAACGAACGCACCAGTCCACCACATTGGACCCTAAACTCATGTTTTGGTGCGTTGCATAGTGTTTGGGTGCATTTGGGATTGTTTTCCTAACTGCATGAAACTCGATGCAAAACAGGGTGAACTGGTGCAATTAATGCAAAAGTTCGTGCCACGAAGTCACGCAGGGATTTTTCACAACGAACGCACCCAATCCACTCCATTCTACCCTAAACTCATGTTTTGGTGCGTTGCATTGTGTTTGGGTGCATTTGAGATCGTTTCATAACTGCATGAAACTCGATGCAAAACAGGGTGAACCGGTGCAATTAATGCAAAATCGTGCCCGCGAAGTCACGTCGGGATTTTTCGCAATGAATGCACCCAATCCACTCGATTGGACCCTAAACTCATGTTTTGGAGCGTTGCATAGTGTTTGGGTGCAATTGGGAAAGTTTCGTAACTGCATGAAACTCGACGAAAAACAGGGTGCCACGAAGTCACGTGGGGATTTTCGCAACGAACGCACCCAATCCACTGCATTGGACCCTAAAACTCATGTTTTGGTGCGTTGATAGTGTTTGGTGCATTTGGGATCGTTTCGTAACTACATGAAACTCGATGCAAAATAGGTGAACTCTGCAATTAATGCAAAAGTTCGTGCCATGAAGTCACGTCGGGATTTTCTCGCAACGAATGCACCCAATCCACTCCATTGGACCCTAAACTCATGTTTTGGTGCGTTGCATAGTGTTTGGGCATTTGGGATCATTTCGTAACTGCATGAAACTCGATGCAAAACAGGGTGAACTGGTGCAATTAATGCAACAGTTCGTGCCACGAAGTCACGTCGGGATTTCTCGCAAACAAACGCACCCAATCCACTCATTGGACCTAAACTCATGTTTTGGTGCGTTGCATAGTGTTTGGGTGCATTTGGGATCGTTTCGTAACTGCATGAAACTCGATGCAAAACGGGTGTAATGCAAAAGTTCGTGCCAAAGTCATCGGGATTTTTTCGAAACAACACACCCAATCCACTCCATTGGACCCTAAACTCATGTTTTGGTGCGTTGCATAGTGTTTGGTGCATTGGGATTTCGTAACTGCATGAAACTCGATGCAAAAGTGAACGTGCAATTAATGCAAAGTTCGTGCCACGAAGTCACGTCGGGATTTTTCGCAACGAACGCACCCAATCCACCCATTGGACCCTAAACTCATGTTTTGGTGCGTTGCATAGTGTTTGGCTGCATTTGGGACCATTTCGTAACTGCATGAAACTCGATGCAAAACAGGGTGAACTGGTTGCAATTAATGCAAAAGTTCGTGCCACGAAGTGACATTGGGATTTTTCGCAACGAACGCACCCAATCCACTCCATTGGACGCTAAACTCATGTTTTGGTGCGTTTCATAGTGTTTGGCAGCATTTGGGATCGTTTCATAGCTGCATCAAACTCGTTGCAAAATGGGGTCAACTGGTGCAATTAATGCATAAGTTCGTGCCACGAAGTCACGTCGGGATTTTTCGCAACGAACGCACCAGTCCACCACATTGGACCCTAAACTCATGTTTTGGTGCGTTGCATAGTGTTTGGGTGCATTTGGGATTGTTTTCCTAACTGCATGAAACTCGATGCAAAACAGGGTGAACTGGTGCAATTAATGCAAAAGTTCGTGCCACGAAGTCACGCAGGGATTTTTCACAACGAACGCACCCAATCCACTCCATTCTACCCTAAACTCATGTTTTGGTGCGTTGCATTGTGTTTGTGCTTTGGGATCGTTTCAACTGCATGAAACTCGATGCAAAACAGGGTGAACCGGTGCAATTAATGCAAAGATCGTGCCGCGAAGTCACGTCGGGATTTTTCGCAAAATGCACCCAATCCACTCCATTGGACCCTAACTCATGTTTTGGAGCGTTGCATAGTGTTTGGGTGCAATTGGGAAAGTTTCGTAACTGCATGAAACTCGCGAAAAACAAGGTGCCACGAAGTCACGTGGGGATTTTTCGCAACGAACGCACCCAATCCACTCATTGGACCCTAAACTCATGTTTTGGTGCGTTGCATAGTGTTTGGTGCATTTGGGACATTTCGTAACTGCATGAAACTCGATGCAAAACAGGGTGAACTGGTGCAATTAATGCAAAAGTTCGTGCCATGAAGTCACGTCGGGATTTCTCGCAACGCACCCAATCCACCATTGGACCCTAAACTCATGTTTTGGTGCGTTGCATAGTGTTTGGGATGCATTTGGGATCGTTTCGTAACTGCATGAAACTCGATGCAAAACAGGTGAACTTGTGCAATAATGCAAAAGTTCGTGCCATGAAGTCACGTCGGGATTTCTCGCAACAAATGCACCCAATCCACTCCATTGGACCCTAACTCATGTTTTGGTGCGTTGCATAGTGTTTGGCTGCATTTGGGACCATTTCGTAACTGCATGAAACTCGATGCAAAAACAGGGTGAACTGGTGCAATTAATGCAAAAGTTCGTGCCGAAGTCATCGGGATTTTCGCACAAAGCACCCAATCCACTCCATTGGACCCTAAACTCACTCCATTGGACCCTAAACTCATGTTTTGGTGCGTTGCATAGTGTTTGGCTGCATTTGGGACATTTCGTAACTGCATGAAACTCGATGCAAAACAGGGTGAACTGGTGCAATTAATGCAAAGTTCGTGCCACGAAGTGACATTGGGATTTTTCGCAACGAACGCACCCAATCCACTCCATTGGCCCAAAACTCATGTTTTGGTGCGTTTCATAGTGTTTGTCAGCATTTGGGACATTGTTTCATAACTGCATCAAACTCGATTGCAAAATGGGGTCAACTGGTGCAATTAATGCATAAGTTCGTGCCACGAAGTCACGTCGGGATTTTCTCGCAACGAACGCACCCAATCCACTCACATTGGACCCTAAACTCATGTTTTGGTGCGTTGCATAGTGTTTGGCTGCATTTGGGACCATTTCGTAACTGCATGAAACTCGATGCAAAACAGGGTGAACTGGTGCAATTAATGCAAAAGTTCGTGCCACGAAGTGACATTGGGATTTTTCGCAACGAACGCACCCAATCCACTCCATTGGACGCTAAACTCATGTTTTGGTGCGTTTCATAGTGTTTGGCAGCATTTGGGATCGTTTTCATAGCTGCATCAAACTCGTTGCAAAATGGGGTCAACTGGTGCAATTAATGCATAAGTTCGTGCCACGAAGTCACGTCGGGATTTTTTCGCAACGAACGCACCAGTCCACCACATTGGACCCTAAACTCATGTTTTGGTGCGTTGCATAGTGTTTGGGTGCATTTGGGATTGTTTTCCTAACTGCATGAAACTCGATGCAAAACAGGGTGAACTGGTGCAATTAATGCAAAAGTTCGTGCCACGAAGTCACGCAGGGATTTTTCACAACGAACGCACCCAATCCACTCCATTCTACCCTAAACTCATGTTTTGGTGCGTTGCATTGTGTTTGGGTGCATTTGAGATCGTTTCATAACTGCATGAAACTCGATGCAAAACAGGGTGAACCGGTGCAATTAATGCAAAAGATCGTGCCGCGAAGTCACGTCGGGATTTTTCGCAATGAATGCACCCAATCCACTCCATTGGACCCTAAACTCATGTTTTGGAGCGTTGCATAGTGTTTGGGTGCAATTGGGAAAGTTTCGTAACTGCATCAAACTCGACGAAAAACAAGGTGCCACGAAGTCACGTGGGGATTTTTCGCAACGAACGCACCCAATCCACTGGATTGGACCCTAAACTCATGTTTTGGTGCGTTGCATAGTGTTGGATGCATTTGGGACCATTTCGTAACTGCATGAAACTCGATGCAAAACAGGTTGAACTGGTGCAATTAATGCAAAAGTTCGTGCCATGAAGTCACGTCAGGATTTCTCGCAACAAATGCACCCAATCCACTCCATTGGACCTAAACTCATGTTTTGGTGCGTTGCATAGTGTTTGGCTGCATTTGGGACCATTTCGTAACTGCATGAAACTCGATGCAAAACAGGGTGAACTGGTGCAATTAATGCAAAAGTTCGTGCCACGAAGTGACATTGGGATTTTTCGCAACGAACGCACCCAATCCACTCATTGGACCCTAAAACTCATGTTTTGGTGCGTTGCATAGTGTTTGTGCATTTGGGATTGTTTCGTAACTGCATCAAACTCGTTGCAAAATGAACTGGTGCAATTAATGCAAAGTTCGTGCCACGAAGTCACGTCGGGATTTCGCAACAAATGCACCCAATCCACTCACATTGGACCCTAAACTCATGTTTTGGTGCGTTGCATAGTGTTTGGCTGCATTTGGGACCATTTCGTAACTGCATGAAACTCGATGCAAAACAGGGTGAACTGGTGCAATTAATGCAAAAGTTCGTGCCACGAAGTGACATTGGGATTTTTCGCAACGAACGCACCCAATCCACTCCATTGGACGCTAAACTCATGTTTTGGTGCGTTTCATAGTGTTTGGCAGCATTTGGGATCGTTTCATAGCTGCATCAAACTCGTTGCAAAATGGGGTCAACTGGTGCAATTAATGCATAAGTTCGTGCCACGAAGTCACGTCGGGATTTTTCGCAACGAACGCACCAGTCCACCACATTGGACCCTAAACTCATGTTTTGGTGCGTTGCATAGTGTTTGGGTGCATTTGGGATGTTTTCCTAACTGCATGAAACTCGATGCAAAACAGGGTGAACTGGTTGCAATTAATGCAAAAGTTCGTGCCACGAAGTCACGCCGGGATTTTTCACAACGAACGCACCCAATCCACTCCATTCTACCCTAAACTCATGTTTTGGTGCGTTGCATTGTGTTTGGGTGCATTTGAGATCGTTTCATAACTGCATGAAACTCGATGCAAAACAGGGTGAACCGGTTGCAATTAATGCAAAAGATCGTGCCGCGAAGTCACGTCGGGATCTTTCGCAATGAATGCACCCAATCCACTCCATTGGACCCTAAACTCATGTTTTGGAGCGTTGCATAGTGTTTGGGTGCAATTGGGAAAGTTTCGTAACTGCATCAAACTCGACGAAAAACAAGGTGCCACGAAGTCACGTGGGGATTTTTCGCAACGAACGCACCCAATCCACTGGATTGGACCCTAAACTCATGTTTTGGTGCGTTGCATAGTGTTTGGATGCATTTTGGGACATTTCGTAACTGCATGAACTCGATGCAAAACAGGTTGAACTGGTTGTGCAATTAATGCAAAAGTTCGTGCCATGAAGTCACGTCAGGATTTCTCGCAACAAATGCCCCCAATCCACTCCATGGACCCTAAACTCATGTTTTGGTGCGTTGCATAGTGTTTGGCTGCATTTGGGACCATTTCGTAACTGCATGAAACTCGATGCAAAACAGGGTGAACTGTTTTGTGCAATTAATGCAAAAGTTCGTGCCATGAAGTCACGTCGGGATTTCTCGCAACAAATGCACCCAATCCACTCCATTGGACCCTAAACTCATGTTTTGGTGCGTTGCATAGTGTTTGGCTGCATTTGGGACCATTTCGTAACTGCATGAAACTCGATGCAAAACAGGGTGAACTGGTTGCAATTAATGCAAAAGTTCGTGCCACGACGTGACATTGGGATTTTTTCGCAACGAACGCACCCAATCCACTCCATTGGACTGCTAAACTCATGTTTTGGTGCGTTTCATAGTTGTTTGGCAGCATTGGGGATCGTTTCATAGCTGCATCAAACTCGTTGCCAAAATGGGGTCAACTGGTTGCAATTAATGCATAAGTTCGTGCCACGAAGTCACGTCGGGATTTTTCGCAACGAACGCACCAATCCACTCCATTGGACCCTAAACTCATGTTTTGGTGGCGTTGCATAGTGTTGGGTGCATTTGGGACGTTTCATAACTGCATGAAACTCGATGCAAAACAGGGTGAACTGGTGCAATTAATGCAAAAGTTCGTGC
>NW_024376696.1:0-31330 GCF_016808335.1 Panicum virgatum
TTGGCACGTTTGCAGCAAGTTTCGTGTAGTAGCAAAATGGTTCTGAATGAACCCAAATAGAAAGAAGTGCACCAAAACATGTGTTTAGGGTCCAATGGTCTGAATCGGGAGTGTTCGTTGCGAAAAATTCTGACTTGACTTCGTGGCCCGAACTTTTACATCACATTTTGGCACGTTTTGCAGCAAGTTTCGTGCAGTAGGGAAACGGTCCCAAATGCACCCAAACGGAAAGAAACGCACCAAAACATGAGTTTAGGGTCCAATGGTTTGTATCGGGAGTATACGTAGCGAAAAATTCCGAAACAACTTCATGGCACGAACTTTTGGATTAATTGCACTAGTTTGGCGCGTTTTCGTTCAGTAGCGAAACGGTCACAAATGCACCCAAACGGAAAGAAACGCACCAAAACATGAGTTTAGGGTCCCATTGTGTTCATCGTGAGTGTTCATTGCGAAAAATTATGACACAACTTCGTGGCACAAACTTTTACATTAATTGCACCAGTCTCGCGCGTTTTGCAGCAAGTTTCGTGCAGTAGCGAAATGGTTCCAAATGCACCCAAACGGAAAGGAAGGCACCAAAACATGAGACTAGGGTCCAATGGTATGGATCGGGATCGTTCGTTGTGAAAAATTCTAACAATACATCACGGCACGAACTTTTGTATTAATTGCACCAGTTTGGCGCGTTTTCATGCAATAGCGAAACAGTCCCAAATACACCCAAACGGAAAGAAACGCACCAAAACATGAGTTTAGGGTCCAATGGTGTGGATCGTGAGCGTTCGTTGCGAAAAAATATGACAGGACTTCGTGGCACGAACTCTTACATTAATTGCACCAGTCTGGCGCGTTATGCACCAAGTTTCGTGCAGTAGCAAAACGGTCACAAATGCTCCCAAACCGAAAGAAACGCACCAAAACATGAGTTTATGATCCAATGGTGTGGATCGTGAGCGTTCGTTGCGAAAAATTATGACATGACTTCGTGGCACGAACTCTTACATTAATTGCACCAGTCTGGCGCGTTATGCACCAAGTTTCGTGCAGTAGCAAAACGGTTCCAAATGCACCCAAACGGAAAGTAACGCACCAAAACATGAGTTTAGGGTCCAATGGTGTAGATCGGCAGCGTCGTTGCAAAAAATTCCGACACGACTTTATGCACGAACTTTTGCATTAATTTCACCAGTTTGGCGCGTTTTGCAGCAAGTTTCGTGCAGTAGCGAACGGTTTCAAATGCACCCAAACAGAAAGGAAGGCACCAAAACATGAGACTAGGGTCCAATGGTATGGATCCGAAGCGTTCGTTGTGAAAAATTCTAAGAAGACATCATGGCCCGAACTTTTGCATTAATTGCACCAGTTTGACGCATTTTCGTGCAGTAGCGAAACAGTTCCAAATGCACCCGAACGGAAAGAAACCCACAAAAATAAGAGTTTAAGGTCCAATGGTGTGCATTGTGAGCTTTCGTTGCGAAAAATTATGACACAACTTCGTGGCACAAACTTTTACATTAATTGCACCAGTCTGGCGTGTTTTGCCCCAAGTTTCGTGCAGTACCGAAACGGTCACAAATGCACCCAAACAGAAAGAAACACACCAAAACATGAGTTTAGGTTCCAATGGTGTGGATCGGGAGCGTTAGTTGCGAGAAATTCTAACAAGATATCATGGCACTAACTTTTTCATTAACTGCACTAGTTTGGTGCTTTTTGCAGCAAGTTTTGTGTAGTAGCAAAATGGTTCTGAATGCACCCAAACGGAAAGAAACGCACCAAAACATGAGTTTAAGATCCAATGGTGTGGATCGGGAGCGTTCGTTGTGAAAAATTCCGACACGACTTTGTGGCATGAACTTTTGCATTAATTGCACCAGTTTGGCTCGTTTTGCAGCAAGTTCGTGCAGTAGGGAAACGGTCCCAAATGCACCCAAACGGAAAGAAACGCACCAAAACATGAGTTTAGGGTCCAATGGTGTGGATCGGGAGCATACTTTGCGAAAAATTCCGAAACAACTTCATGGCACGAACTTTTGGATTAATTGCACTAGTTTGGCGCGTTTTCATTCAGTAGCGAAACGGTCAAAAATGCACCCAAACGGAATGAAACGCACCAAAACATGGGTTTAGGGTCCAATTGTGTTGATCGTGAGTGTTCATTGCGAAAAATTATGACACAACTTCGTGGCACAAACTTTTACATTAATTGCACCAGTCTGGCGCATTTTGCAGCAAGTTTCGTGCAGTAGCAAAACAGCTCTAAATGCACCCAAATGGAAAGAAATGCACCTAAACAAGAGTTTAAGGTCCAATGGTATGCATCATGAGCTTTCGTTGCGAAAAATAATGACACGATTTATGGAACGAACTTTTTCATTAATTTCACCTGTTTGGCGTGTTTTGCAGCAAGTTTCGTGTAGTAGCGAAACGGTTTTAAATGCACCCAAACGGAAAGGAAGGCACCAAAATATGAGATTAGGGTCCAATGGTATGGATCCGAAGTGTTCGTTGTGAAAAATTCGAAGAAGACATCATGGCACGCACTTTTTCATTAATTGCACTCGTTTGGCACGTTTTGCAGCAAGTTTCGTGTAGTAGCAAAATGGTTCTGAATGCACCCAAATAGAAAGAAATCCACCAAAACATGTGTTTAGGGTCCAATGGTGTGAATCAGGAGTGTTCGTTGTGAAAAATTCTGACTTGACTTTGTGGCACGAACTTTTACGTCACATTTTGGCACGTTTTGCAGCAAGTTTCGTGCAGTAGGGAAACAGTCCCAAATGCACCCAAACAGAAAGAAACGCACCAAAACATGAGTTTAGGGTCCAATGGTTTGGATCGGGAGCATACGTTGCGAAAAATTCCGAAACAACTTCATGGCACGAACTTTTGGATTAATTGCACTAGTTTGGCGCGTTTTCGTTCAGTAGCGAAACGGTCACAAATGCACCCAAACGGAAAGAAACACACCAAAACATGAGTTTAGGGTCCCATTGTGTTCATCGTGAGTGTTCATTGCGAAAAATTATGACACAACTTCGTGGCACAAACTTTTACATTAATTGCACCAGTCTGCGCGTGTTTTGCAGCAAGTTTCGTGCAGTAGCAAAACAGTTCCAAACGCACCCAAACGGAAAGAAACACACCAAAACATGAGTTTAGGGTCCAGTGGTGTGGATCCGGAGCGTCGTAGTGAAAAATTCTGACACGACTTCGTGGCATGAACTTTTGCATTAACTGCACCAGTTTGGCTTATTTTGCAACAAGTGTCGTGCAGTAGCGAAATGGTTCCAAATGCACCCAAACGGAAAGAAATGCACCAAAACAAGAGTTTAAGGTCCAATGGTGTGCATCGTGAGCTTTCGTTTTGAAAAATAATGACACGACTTCGTGGCACGAACTTTTACATTAATTGCACCAGTCTGGCGCGTTTTGCCCCAAGTTTCGTGCAGTCCCGAAACGGTCACAAATGCACCCAAACGGAAAGAAACGCACCAAAACATGAGATTAGGTTCCAATGGTGTGGATCGGGAGCGTTTGTTATGAAAAATTCTAACAAGACATCATGGCATGAACTTTTTCATCAATTGCACTAGTTTGGCATGTTTTGCAGCAAGTTTCGTGCAGTAGGGAAACGGTTCCATATGCACCCAAACGGTAAGAAACGCACCAAAACATGAGTTTAGGGTCCAATGGTGTGGATCGGGAGCATACGTTGCGAAAAATTTCGAAACAACTTCATGGCACGATCTTTTGGATTAATTGCACTAGTTTGGCGCGTTTTCGTTCAGTAGCGAAACAGTCACAAATGCACCCAAACGGAAAGAAACGCACCAAAACATGAGTTTAGGGTCCAATTGTGTGGATCATGAGTGTTCATTGCGAAAAATTATGACACAACTTCGTGGCACGAACTTTTACATTAATTGCACCAGTTTGGCGCATTTTGCAGCAAGTTTCGCGCAGTAGCGAAATGGTTCCAAATGCACCCAAACAGAAAGAAACGCACCAAAACATGTGTTTAGGGTCCAATGGTGCGGATCGGGAGTGTTCATTGCGAAAAATTCTGACTTGACTTCGGGGCACGAACTTTTACATCACAGTTTGGCACGTTTTGCAGCAAGTTTCGTGCAGTAGGGAAATGGTCCCAAATGCACCCAAATGGAAAGAAACGCACCAAAACATGAGTTTAGGGTCCAATGGTGTGGATCGGGAGCATACGTTGCGAAAAATTTCGAAACAACTTCATGGCACGATCTTTTGGATTAATTGCACTAGTTTGGCGCGTTTTCGTTCAGTAGCGAAACAGTCACAAATGCACCCAAACGGAAAGAAACGCACCAAGACATGAGTTTAGGGTCCAATTGTGTGGATCATGAGTGTTCATTGCAAAAAATTATGACACAACTTCGTGGCACGAACTTTTACATTAATTGCACCAGTCTGGCTCATTTTGCAGCAAGTTTCGTGCAGTAGCGAAATGGTTCCAAATGCACCCAAACAGAAAGAAACACACCAAAACATGTGTTTAGGTTTCAATGGTGTGGATTGGGAGCGTTAGTGGCGAGAAATTCTAACAAGATATCATGGCACTAACTTTTTCATTAACTGCACTAGTTTGGTGCTTTTTGCAGCAAGTTTCGTGTAGTAGCAAAATGGTTCTGAATGCACCCAAACGGAAAGAAACCCACCAAAACATGAGTTTAGGATCCAATGGTGTGGATCGGGAGTGTTCGTTGTGAAAAATTCCGACACGACTTTGTGGCACGAACTTTTGCATTAACTGCACCAGTTTGGCGCATTTTGCAGCAAGTTTCACGCAGTAGTGAAACGGTTCCAAATGCACCCAAACGGAAAGAAATGCACCAAAACAAGAGTTTAAGGTCCAATGGTGTGCATCGTGAGCTTTTGTTGCGAAAAATAATGACACGACTTCATGGCACGATCCTTTGGATTAAGTGCACTAGTTTGGCGCGTTTTCGTTCAGTAGCGAAACAGTCACAAATGCACCCAAACGGAAAGAAACGCACCAAAACATGAGTTTAGGGTCCAATTGTGAGGATCATGAGTGTTCATTGCGAAAAATTATGACACAACTTCGTGGCACGAACTTTTACATTAATTGCACTAGTCTGGCGCGTTTTGTAGCAAGTTTCGTGCAGTAGCGAAATGGTTCCAAATGAACCCAAACGGAAAGGAAGGCACCAAAACATGATACTAGGGTGCAATGGTATGGATCGGGAGCGTTCGTTGTGAAAAATTCTAACAATACATCACGGCACGAACTTTTGTATTAATTGCACCAGTTTCGCGCATTTTCGTGCAATAGCGAAACGGTCCCAAATACACCCAAACGGAAAGAAATGCACCAAAACATGAGTTTAGGGTCCAATGGTGTGGATCGTGGTGTTCGTTGCGAAAAATTATGACACGACTTCACGGCACGAACTCTTGCATTAATTTCACCAGTTTGGCGCGTTTTGCAACAAGTTTCGTGCAGTAGCGAACGGTTTCAAATGCACCCAAACGGAAAGGAAGGCACCAAAACATGAGACTAGGGTCCAATGGTATGGATCCGAAGCATTCGTTGTGAAAAATTCTAAGAAGACATCATGGCACAAACTTTTGCATTAATTGCACCAGTTTGACGCGTTTTCGTGCAGTAGCGAAACGGTTCCAAATGCACCCGAACGGAAAGAAACCCACCAAAACAAGAGGTTAAGGTCCAATGGTGTGCATCGTGAGCTTTCGTTGTGAAAAATAATGACACGACTTCGTGGCACAAACTTTTTCATTAATTGCACTAGTTTGGTGCTTTTTGCAGCAAGTTTCGTGTAGTAGCAAAATGGTTCTGAATGCACCCAAACGGAAAGAAACGCACCAAAACATGAGTTTTGAGTCCAATGGTGTGGATCGGGAGGGTTCGTTGTGAAAAAATCTGACACGACTTTGTGGCACGAACTTTTACATCACAGTTTGGCACGTTTTGCAGCAAGTTTCGTGTAGTAGGGAAACGGTTCCAAATGCACCCAAACGGAAAGAAACTCACCAAAATATGAGTTTAGGTCCCAATTGTGTGGATCGGGAGCATACGTTGCGAAAAATTCCGACACAACTTTGTGGCACAAACTTCTGCAATAATTTCACTAGTTTGGCTCGTTTTCGTTCAGTAGCGAAACGGTCACGAATGCACCCAAATGGAAAGAAACACACCAAAACATGAGTTTTGGGTCCAATTGTGTGGATCGTGAGCCTTCGTTGTGAAAAATTATGACACCACTTCGTGGCACAAACTTTTACATTAATTGCACCAGTTTGGCGCATTTTGGACCAAGTTTCGTGCTGTAGCAAAACAGTTCTAAATGCACCCAAATGGAAAGAAATGCACCTAAACAAGAGTTTAAGGTCCAATGGTGTGCATCGTGAGCTTTTGTTGCGAAAAATAATGACACGATTTATGGAACGAACTTTTTCGTTAATTTCACCAGTTTGGCGCGTTTTGCAGCAAGTTTCGTGCAGTAGCGAAATGGTTTTAAATGCACCCAAACGGAAAGGAAGGCACCAAAATATGAGATTAGGGTCCAATGGTATGGATCCGAAATGTTTGTTGTGAAAAATTCGAAGAAGACATCATGGCACGCACTTTTTCATTAATTGCACTGGTTTGGCACGTTTTGCAGCAAGTTTCGTGTAGTAGCAAAATGGTTCTGAATGAACCCAAATAGAAAGAAATGCCCCAAAACATGTGTTTAGGGTCCAATGGTCTGAATCGGGAGTGTTCGTTGCGAAAAATTCTGACTTGACTTCATGGCACGAACTTTTACATCACATTTTGGCACGTTTTGCAGCAAGTTTCGTGCAGTAGGGAAACGGTCCCAAATGCACCCAAACGGAAAGAAACGCACCAAAACTTGAGTTTAGGGTCCAATGGTTTGGATCAGGAGCATACGTTGCGAAAAATTCCGAAACAACTTCATGGCACGAACTTTTGGATTAATTGCACTAGTTTGGCGCGTTTTCGTTCAGTAGCGAAACGGTCACAAATGCACCCAAACGGAAAGAAACGCACCAAAACATGAGTTTAGGGTCCCATTGTGTTCATCGTGAGTGTTCATTGTGAAAAATTATGACACAACTTCGTGGCACAAACTTTTACATTAATTGCACCAGTCTCGCGCGTTTTGCAGCAAGTTTCGTGCAGTAGCGAAATGGTTCCAAATGCACCCAAACGGAAAGGAAGGCACCAAAACATGAGACTAGGGTCCAATGGTATGGATCGGGATCGTTCGTTGTGAAAAATTCTATCAATACATCACGGCACGAACTTTTGTATTAATTGCACCAGTTTGGCGCGTTTTCATGCAATAGCGAAACAGTCCCAAATACACCCAAACGGAAAGAAACGCACCAAAACATGAGTTTAGGGTCCAATGGTGTGGATCGTGAGCGTTCGTTGCGAAAAATTATGATACGACTTCGTGGCACGAACTCTTACATTAATTGCACTAGTCTGGCGCGTTATGCACCATGTTTCGTGCAGTAGCAAAACAGTTCCAAATGCACCCAAACGGAAAGTAACGCACCAAAACATGAGTTTAGGGTCCAATGGTGTAGATCGGCAGCGTCGTTGCAAAAAATTCTGACACGACTTTATGCACGAACTTTTGCATTAATTTCACCAGTTTGGCGCGTTTTGCAGCAAGTTTCGTGCAGTAGTGAACGGTTTCAAATGCACCCAAACGGAAAGGAAGGCACCAAAACATGATACTAGGGTCCAATGGAATGGATCCGAAGCGTTCGTTGTGAAAAATTCTAAGAAGACATCATGGCCCGAACTTTTGCATTAATTGCACCAGTTTGACGCATTTTCGTGCAGTAGCGAAACAGTTCCAAATGCACCCGAACGGAAAGAAACCCACAAAAATAAGAGTTTAAGGTCCAATGGTGTGCATTGTGAGCTTTCGTTGCGAAAAATTATGACACGACTTCGTGGCACAAACTTTTACATTAATTGCACCAGTCTGGCGTGTTTTGCCCCAAGTTTCGTGCAGTACCGAAACGGTCACAAATGCACCCAAACAGAAAGAAACACACCAAAACATGAGTTTAGGTTCCAATGGTGTGGATCGGGAGCGTTAGTTGCGAGAAATTCTAAAAAGATATCATGGCACTAACTTTTTCATTAACTGCACTAGTTTGGTGCTTTTTGCAGCAAGTTTCGTGTAGTAGCAAAATGGTTCTGAATGCACCCAAACGGAAAGAAACGCACCAAAACATGAGTTTAAGATCCAATGGTGTGGATCGGGAGCGTTCGTTGTGAAAAATTCCGACACGACTTTGTGGCACGAACTTTTGCATTAATTGCACCAGTTTGGCTCGTTTTGCAGCAAGTTTGTGCAGTAGGGAAATGGTCCCAAATGCACCCAAACGGAAAGAAACGCACCAAAACATGAGTTTAGGGTCCAATTGTGTTGATCGTGAGTGTTCATTGCGAAAAATTATGACACAACTTCGTGGCACAAACTTTTACATTAATTGCACCAGTCTGGCGCGTTTTGCAGCAAGTTTCGTGCAGTAGCAAAACAGTTCTAAATGCACCCAAATGGAAAGAAATGCACCTAAACAAGAGTTTAAGGTCCAATGGTATGCATCGTGAGCTTTCGTTGTGAAAAATAATGACATGACTTCGTGGCACAAACTTTTTCATTAACTGCACTAGTTTGGTGCTTTTTGCAGCAAGTTTCGTGCAGTAGCAAAATGGTTCTGAATGCACCCAAACGGAAAGAAACGCACCAAAACATGAGTTTTGAGTCCAATGGTGTGGATCGGGAGGGTTCGTTGTGAAAAAATCTGACACGACTTTGTGGCACGAACTTTTACATCACAGTTTGGCACGTTTTGCAGCAAGTTTCGTGTAGTAGGGAAACGGTTCCAAATGCACCCAAACAGAAAGAAACTCACCAAAATATGAGTTTAGGTCCCAATTGTGTGGATCGGGAGCATACGTTGCGAAAAATTCCGACACAACTTTGTGGCACAAACTTCTGCAATAATTTCACTAGTTTGGCTCGTTTTCGTTCAGTAGCGAAACGGTCACGAATGCACCCAAATGGAAAGAAACACACCAAAACATGAGTTTTGGGTCCAATTGTGTGGATCGTGAGCCTTCGTTGTGAAAAATTATGACACCACTTCGTGGCACAAACTTTTACATTAATTGCACCAGTCTGGCGCATTTTGGACCAAGTTTCGTGCTGTAGCAAAATAGTTCTAAATGCACCCAAATGGAAAGAAATGCACCTAAACAAGAGTTTAAGGTCCAATGGTGTGCATCGTGAGCTTTTGTTGCGAAAAATAATGACACGATTTATGGAACGAACTTTTTCGTTAATTTCACCAGTTTGGCGCGTTTTGCAGCAAGTTTCGTGCAGTAGCGAAATGGTTTTAAATGCACCCAAACGGAAAGGAAGGCACCAAAATATGAGATTAGGGTCCAATGGTATGGATCCGAAATGTTTGTTGTGAAAAATTCGAAGAAGACATCATGGCACGCACTTTTTCATTAATTGCACTGGTTTGGCACGTTTTGCAGCAAGTTTCGTGTAGTAGCAAAATGGTTCTGAATGAACCCAAATAGAAAGAAATGCCCCAAAACATGTGTTTAGGGTCCAATGGTCTGAATCGGGAGCGTTCGTTGCGAAAAATTCTGACTTGACTTCATGGCACGAACTTTTACATCACATTTTGGCACGTTTTGCAGCAAGTTTCGTGCAGTAGGGAAACGGTCCCAAATGCACCCAAACGGAAAGAAACGCACCAAAACTTGAGTTTAGGGTCCAATGGTTTGGATCAGGAGCATACGTTGCGAAAAATTCCGAAACAACTTCATGGCACGAACTTTTGGATTAATTGCACTAGTTTGGCGCGTTTTCGTTCAGTAGCGAAACGGTCACAAATGCACCCAAACGGAAAGAAACGCACCAAAACATGAGTTTAGGGTCCCATTGTGTTCATCGTGAGTGTTCATTGTGAAAAATTATGACACAACTTCGTGGCACAAACTTTTACATTAATTGCACCAGTCTCGCGCGTTTTGCAGCAAGTTTCGTGAAGTAGCGAAATGGTTCCAAATGCACCCAAACGGAAAGGAAGGCACCAAAACATGAGACTAGGGTCCAATGGTATGGATCGGGATCGTTCGTTGTGAAAAATTCTATCAATACATCACGGCACGAACTTTTGTATTAATTGCACCAGTTTGGCGCGTTTTCATGCAATAGCGAAACAGTCCCAAATACACCCAAACGGAAAGAAACGCACCAAAACATGAGTTTAGGGTCCAATGGTGTGGATCGTGAGCGTTCGTTGCGAAAAATTATGATACGACTTCGTGGCACGAACTCTTACATTAATTGCACTAGTCTGGCGCGTTATGCACCATGTTTCGTGCAGTAGCAAAACAGTTCCAAATGCACCCAAACGGAAAGTAATGCACCAAAACATGAGTTTAGGGTCCAATGGTGTAGATCGGCAGCGTCGTTGCAAAAAATTCCGACACGACTTTATGCACGAACTTTTGCATTAATTTCACCAGTTTGGCGCGTTTTGCAGCAAGTTTCGTGCAGTAGTGAACGGTTTCAAATGCACCCAAACGGAAAGGAAGGCACCAAAACATGATACTAGGGTCCAATGGTATGGATCCGAAGCGTTCGTTGTGAAAAATTCTAAGAAGACATCATGGCCCGAACTTTTGCATTAATTGCACCAGTTTGACGCATTTTCGTGCAGTAGCGAAACAGTTCCAAATGCACCCGAACGGAAAGAAACCCACAAAAATAAGAGTTTAAGGTCCAATGGTGTGCATTGTGAGCTTTCATTGCGAAAAATTATGACACGACTTCGTGGCACAAACTTTTACATTAATTGCACCAGTCTGGCGTGTTTTGCCCCAAGTTTCGTGCAGTACCGAAACGGTCACAAATGCACCCAAACAGAAAGAAACACACCAAAACATGAGTTTAGGTTCCAATGGTGTGGATCGGGAGCGTTAGTTGCGAGAAATTCTAAAAAGATATCATGGCACTAACTTTTTCATTAACTGCACTAGTTTGGTGCTTTTTGCAGCAAGTTTCGTGTAGTAGCAAAATGGTTCTGAATGCACCCAAACGGAAAGAAACGCACCAAAACATGAGTTTAAGATCCAATGGTGTGGATCGGGAGCGTTCGTTGTGAAAAATTCCGACACGACTTTGTGGCACGAACTTTTGCATTAATTGCACCAGTTTGGCTCGTTTTGCAGCAAGTTTGTGCAGTAGGGAAATGGTCCCAAATGCACCCAAACGGAAAGAAACGCACCAAAACATGAGTTTAGGGTCCAATTGTGTTGATCGTGAGTGTTCATTGCGAAAAATTATGACACAACTTCGTGGCACAAACTTTTTCATTAATTTCACCTGTTTGGCGCGTTTTGCAGCAAGTTTCGTGCAGTAGCGAAACGGTTTTAAATGCACCCAAACGGAAAGGAAGGCACCAAAATATGAGATTAGGGTCCAATGGTATGGATCCGAAGTGTTCGTTGTGAAAAATTCGAAGGAGACATCATGGCACGCACTTTTTCATTAATTGCACTCGTTTGGCACGTTTTGCAGCAAGTTTCGTGTAGTAGCAAAATGGTTCTGAATGCACCCAAATAGAAAGAAATGCACCAAAACATGTGTTTAGGGTCCAATGGTGTGAATCGGGAGTGTTCGTTGCGAGAAATTCTAACAAGACTTTGTGGCACGAACTTTTGCATTAACTGCACCAGTTTGGCGCATTTTGCAGCAAGTTTCACGCAGTAGTGAAACGGTTCCAAATGCACCCAAACGGAAAGAAATGCACCAAAACAAGAGTTTAAGGTCCAATGGTGTGCATCGTGAGCTTTTGTTGCGAAAAATAATGACACGACTTCATGGCACGATCCTTTGGATTAAGTGCACTAGTTTGGCGCGTTTTCGTTCAGTAGCGAAACAGTCACAAATGCACCCAAACGGAAAGAAACGCACCAAAACATGAGTTTAGGGTCCAATTTGTGGATCATGAGAGTTCATTGCGAAAAATTATGACACAACTTCGTGGCACGAACTTTTACATTAATTGCACCAGTCTGGCGCGTTTTGTAGCAAGTTTCGTGCAGTAGCGAAATGGTTCCAAATGCACCCAAACGGAAAGGAAGGCACCAAAACATGATACTAGGGTGCAATGGTATGGATCGGGAGCGTTCGTTGTGAAAAATTATAACAATACATCACGGCACGAACTTTTGTATTAATTGCACCAGTTTCGCGCATTTTCGTGCAATAGCGAAACGGTCCCAAATACACCCAAACGGAAAGAAATGCACCAAAACATGAGTTTAGGGTCCAATGGTGTGGATCGTGGTGTTTGTTGCGAAAAATTATGACACGACTTCACGGCACGAACTCTTGCATTAATTTCACCAGTTTGGCGCGTTTTGCAACAAGTTTCGTGCAGTAGCGAACGGTTTCAAATGCACCCAAACGGAAAGGAAGGCACCAAAACATGAGACTAGGGTCCAATGGTATGGATCCGAAGCATTCGTTGTGAAAAATTCTAAGAAGACATCATGGCACAAACTTTTGCATTAATTGCACCAGTTTGACGCGTTTTCGTGCAGTAGCGAAACGGTTCCAAATGCACCCGAACGGAAAGAAACCCACCAAAACAAGAGGTTAAGGTCCAATGGTGTGCATCGTGAGCTTTCGTTGTGAAAAATAATGACACGACTTCGTGGCACAAACTTTTTCATTAACTGCACTAGTTTGGTGCTTTTTGCAGCAAGTTTCGTGCAGTAGCAAAATGGTTCTGAATGCACCCAAACGGAAAGAAACGCACCAAAACATGAGTTTTGAGTCCAATGGTGTGGATCGGGAGGGTTCGTTGTGAAAAAATCTGACACGACTTTGTGGCACGAACTTTTACATCACAGTTTGGCACGTTTTGCAGCAAGTTTCGTGTAGTAGGGAAACGGTTCCAAATGCACCCAAACGGAAAGAAACTCACCAAAATATGAGTTTAGGTCCCAATTGTGTGGATCGGGAGCATACGTTGCGAAAAATTCCGACACAACTTCGTGGCACAAACTTTTGCAATAATTTCACTAGTTTGGCTCGTTTTCGTTCAGTAGCGAAACGGTCACGAATGCACCCAAATGGAAAGAAACACACCAAAACATGAGTTTTGGGTCCAATTGTGTGGATTGTGAGCCTTCGTTGCGAAAAATTATGACACCACTTCGTGGCACAAACTTTTACATTAATTGCACCAGTTTGGCGCATTTTGGACCAAGTTTCGTGCTGTAGCAAAACAGTTCTAAATGCACCCAAATGGAAAGAAATGCACCTAAACAAGAGTTTAAGGTCCAATGGTGTGCATCGTGAGCTTTTGTTGCGAAAAATAATGACACAATTTATGGAACGAACTTTTTCGTTAATTTCACCAGTTTGGCGCGTTTTGCAGCAAGTTTCGTGCAGTAGCGAAATGGTTTTAAATGCACCCAAACAGAAAGGAAGGCACCAAAATATGAGATTAGGGTCCAATGGTATGGATCCGAAATGTTCGTTGTGAAAAATTCGAAGAAGACATCATGGCACGCACTTTTTCATTAATTGCACTGGTTTGGCATGTTTTGCAGCAAGTTTCGTGTAGTAGCAAAATGGTTCTGAATGAACCCAAATAGAAAGAAATGCCCCAAAACATGTGTTTAGGGTCCAATGGTCTGAATCGGGAGTGTTCGTTGCGAAAAATTCTGACTTGACTTCGTGGCACGAACTTTTACATCACATTTTGGCACGTCTTGCAGCAAGTGTCGTGCAGTAGGGAAACGGTCCCAAATGCACCCAAACGGAAAGAAACGCACCAAAACTTGAGTTTAGGGTCCAATGGTTTGGATCAGGAGCATACGTTGCGAAAAATTCCGAAACACCTTCATGGCACGAACTTTTGGATTAATTGCACTAGTTTGGCGCGTTTTCGTTCAGTAGCGAAACGGTCACAAATGCACCCAAACGGAAAGAAACGCACCAAAACATGAGTTTAGGGTCCCATTGTGTTCATCGTGAGTGTTCATTGCGAAAAATTATGACACAACTTCGTGGCACAAACTTTTACATTAATTGCACCAGTCTCGCGCGTTTTGCAGCAAGTTTCGTGCAGTAGCGAAATGGTTCCAAATGCACCCAAACGGAAAGGAAGGCACCAAAACATGAGACTAGGGTCCAATGGTATGGATCGGGATCGTTCGTTGTGAAAAATTCTATCAATACATCACGGCACGAACTTTTGTATTAATTGCACCAGTTTGGCGCGTTTTCATGCAATAGCGAAACAGTCCCAAATACACCCAAACGGAAAGAAACGCACCAAAACATGAGTTTAGGGTCCAATGGTGTGGATCGTGAGCGTTCGTTGCGAAAAATTATGATACGACTTCGTGGCACGAACTCTTACATTAATTGCACTAGTCTGGCGCGTTATGCACCATGTTTCGTGCAGTAGCAAAACAGTTCCAAATGCACCCAAACGGAAAGTAACGCACCAAAACATGAGTTTAGGGTCCAATGGTGTAGATCGGCAGCGTCGTTGCAAAAAATTCCGACACGACTTTATGCACGAACTTTTGCATTAATTTCACCAGTTTGGCGCGTTTTGCAGCAAGTTTCGTGCAGTAGTGAACGGTTTCAAATGCACCCAAACGGAAAGGAAGGCACCAAAACATGATACTAGGGTCCAATGGTATGGATCCGAAGCGTTCGTTGTGAAAAATTCTAAGAAGACATCATGGCCCGAACTTTTGCATTAATTGCACCAGTTTGACGCATTTTCGTGCAGTAGCGAAACAGTTCCAAATGCACCCGAACGGAAAGAAACCCACAAAAATAAGAGTTTAAGGTCCAATGGTGTGCATTGTGAGCTTTCATTGCGAAAAATTATGACCCGACTTCGTGGCACAAACTTTTACATTAATTGCACCAGTCTGGCGTGTTTTGCCCCAAGTTTCGTGCAGTACCGAAACGGTCACAAATGCACCCAAACAGAAAGAAACACACCAAAACATGAGTTTAGGTTCCAATGGTGTGGATCGGGAGCGTTAGTTGCGAGAAATTCTAAAAAGATATCATGGCACTAACTTTTTCATTAACTGCACTAGTTTGGTGCTTTTTGCAGCAAGTTTCGTGTAGTAGCAAAATGGTTCTGAATGCACCCAAACGGAAAGAAACGCACCAAAACATGAGTTTAAGATCCAATGGTGTGGATCGGGAGCGTTCGTTGTGAAAAATTCCGACACGACTTTGTGGCACGAACTTTTGCATTAATTGCACCAGTTTGGCTCGTTTTGCAGCAAGTTTGTGCAGTAGGGAAATGGTCCCAAATGCACCCAAACGGAAAGAAACGCACCAAAACATGAGTTTAGGGTCCAATTGTGTTGATCGTGAGTGTTCATTGCGAAAAATTATGACACAACTTCGTGGCACAAACTTTTTCATTAATTTCACCTGTTTGGCGCGTTTTGCAGCAAGTTTCGTGCAGTAGCGAAACGGTTTTAAATGCACCCAAACGGAAAGGAAGGCACCAAAATATGAGATTAGGGTCCAATGGTATGGATCCGAAGTGTTCGTTGTGAAAAATTCGAAGGAGACATCATGGCACGCACTTTTTCATTAATTGCACTCGTTTGGCACGTTTTGCAGCAAGTTTCGTGTAGTAGCAAAATGGTTCTGAATGCACCCAAATAGAAAGAAATGCACCAAAACATGTGTTTAGGGTCCAATGGTGTGAATCGGGAGTGTTCGTTGCGAGAAATTCTAACAAGACTTTGTGGCACGAACTTTTGCATTAACTGCACCAGTTTGGCGCATTTTGCAGCAAGTTTCACGCAGTAGTGAAACGGTTCCAAATGCACCCAAACGGAAAGAAATGCACCAAAACAAGAGTTTAAGGTCCAATGGTGTGCATCGTGAGCTTTTGTTGCGAAAAATAATGACACGACTTCATGGCACGATCCTTTGGATTAAGTGCACTAGTTTGGCGCGTTTTCGTTCAGTAGCGAAACAGTCACAAATGCACCCAAACGGAAAGAAACGCACCAAAACATGAGTTTAGGGTCCAATTTGTGGATCATGAGAGTTCATTGCGAAAAATTATGACACAACTTCGTGGCACGAACTTTTACATTAATTGCACCAGTCTGGCGCGTTTTGTAGCAAGTTTCGTGCAGTAGCGAAATGGTTCCAAATGCACCCAAACGGAAAGGAAGGCACCAAAACATGATACTAGGGTGCAATGGTATGGATCGGGAGCTGTTCGTTGTGAAAAATTATAACAATACATCACGGCACGAACTTTTGTATTAATTGCACCAGTTTCGCGCATTTTCGTGCAATAGCGAAACGGTCCCAAATACACCCAAACGGAAAGAAATGCACCAAAACATGAGTTTAGGGTCCAATGGTGTGGATCGTGGTGTTTGTTGCGAAAAATTATGACACGACTTCACGGCACGAACTCTTGCATTAATTTCACCAGTTTGGCGCGTTTTGCAACAAGTTTCGTGCAGTAGCGAACGGTTTCAAATGCACCCAAACGGAAAGGAAGGCACCAAAACATGAGACTAGGGTCCAATGGTATGGATCCGAAGCATTCGTTGTGAAAAATTCTAAGAAGACATCATGGCACAAACTTTTGCATTAATTGCACCAGTTTGACGCGTTTTCGTGCAGTAGCGAAACGGTTCCAAATGCACCCGAACGGAAAGAAACCCACCAAAACAAGAGGTTAAGGTCCAATGGTGTGCATCGTGAGCTTTCGTTGTGAAAAATAATGACACGACTTCGTGGCACAAACTTTTTCATTAACTGCACTAGTTTGGTGCTTTTTGCAGCAAGTTTCGTGCAGTAGCAAAATGGTTCTGAATGCACCCAAACGGAAAGAAACGCACCAAAACATGAGTTTTGAGTCCAATGGTGTGGATCGGGAGGGTTCGTTGTGAAAAAATCTGACACGACTTTGTGGCACGAACTTTTACATCACAGTTTGGCACGTTTTGCAGCAAGTTTCGTGTAGTAGGGAAACGGTTCCAAATGCACCCAAACGGAAAGAAACTCACCAAAATATGAGTTTAGGTCCCAATTGTGTGGATCGGGAGCATACGTTGCGAAAAATTCCGACACAACTTCGTGGCACAAACTTTTGCAATAATTTCACTAGTTTGGCTCGTTTTCGTTCAGTAGCGAAACGGTCACGAATGCACCCAAATGGAAAGAAACACACCAAAACATGAGTTTTGGGTCCAATTGTGTGGATCGTGAGCCTTCGTTGCGAAAAATTATGACACCACTTCGTGGCACAAACTTTTACATTAATTGCACCAGTTTGGCGCATTTTGGACCAAGTTTCGTGCTGTAGCAAAACAGTTCTAAATGCACCCAAATGGAAAGAAATGCACCTAAACAAGAGTTTAAGGTCCAATGGTGTGCATCGTGAGCTTTTGTTGCGAAAAATAATGACACAATTTATGGAACGAACTTTTTCGTTAATTTCACCAGTTTGGCGCGTTTTGCAGCAAGTTTCGTGCAGTAGCGAAATGGTTTTAAATGCACCCAAACAGAAAGGAAGGCACCAAAATATGAGATTAGGGTCCAATGGTATGGATCCGAAATGTTCGTTGTGAAAAATTCGAAGAAGACATCATGGCACGCACTTTTTCATTAATTGCACTGGTTTGGCATGTTTTGCAGCAAGTTTCGTGTAGTAGCAAAATGGTTCTGAATGAACCCAAATAGAAAGAAATGCCCCAAAACATGTGTTTAGGGTCCAATGGTCTGAATCGGGAGTGTTCGTTGCGAAAAATTCTGACTTGACTTCGTGGCACGAACTTTTACATCACATTTTGGCACGTCTTGCAGCAAGTGTCGTGCAGTAGGGAAACGGTCCCAAATGCACCCAAACGGAAAGAAACGCACCAAAACTTGAGTTTAGGGTCCAATGGTTTGGATCAGGAGCATACGTTGCGAAAAATTCCGAAACACCTTCATGGCACGAACTTTTGGATTAATTGCACTAGTTTGGCGCGTTTTCGTTCAGTAGCGAAACGGTCACAAATGCACCCAAACGGAAAGAAACGCACCAAAACATGAGTTTAGGGTCCCATTGTGTTCATCGTGAGTGTTCATTGCGAAAAATTATGACACAACTTCGTGGCACAAACTTTTACATTAATTGCACCAGTCTCGCGCGTTTTGCAGCAAGTTTCGTGCAGTAGCGAAATGGTTCCAAATGCACCCAAACGGAAAGGAAGGCACCAAAACATGAGACTAGGGTCCAATGGTATGGATCGGGATCGTTCGTTGTGAAAAATTCTATCAATACATCACGGCACGAACTTTTGTATTAATTGCACCAGTTTGGCGCGTTTTCATGCAATAGCGAAACAGTCCCAAATACACCCAAACGGAAAGAAACGCACCAAAACATGAGTTTAGGGTCCAATGGTGTGGATCGTGAGCGTTCGTTGCGAAAAATTATGATACGACTTCGTGGCACGAACTCTTACATTAATTGCACTAGTCTGGCGCGTTATGCACCATGTTTCGTGCAGTAGCAAAACAGTTCCAAATGCACCCAAACGGAAAGTAACGCACCAAAACATGAGTTTAGGGTCCAATGGTGTAGATCGGCAGCGTCGTTGCAAAAAATTCCGACACGACTTTATGCACGAACTTTTGCATTAATTTCACCAGTTTGGCGCGTTTTGCAGCAAGTTTCGTGCAGTAGTGAACGGTTTCAAATGCACCCAAACGGAAAGGAAGGCACCAAAACATGATACTAGGGTCCAATGGTATGGATCCGAAGCGTTCGTTGTGAAAAATTCTAAGAAGACATCATGGCCCGAACTTTTGCATTAATTGCACCAGTTTGACGCATTTTCGTGCAGTAGCGAAACAGTTCCAAATGCACCCGAACGGAAAGAAACCCACAAAAATAAGAGTTTAAGGTCCAATGGTGTGCATTGTGAGCTTTCGTTGCGAAAATTATGACACGACTTCGTGGCACAAACTTTTACATTAATTGCACCAGTCTGGCGTGTTTTGCCCCAAGTTTCGTGCAGTACCGAAACGGTCACAAATGCACCCAAACAGAAAGAAACACACCAAAACATGAGTTTAGGTTCCAATGGTGTGGATCGGGAGCGTTAGTTGCGAGAAATTCTAAAAAGATATCATGGCACTAACTTTTTCATTAACTGCACTAGTTTGGTGCTTTTTGCAGCAAGTTTCGTGTAGTAGCAAAATGGTTCTGAATGCACCCAAACGGAAAGAAACGCACCAAAACATGAGTTTAAGATCCAATGGTGTGGATCGGGAGTGTTCGTTGTGAAAAATTCCGACACGACTTTGTGGCACGAACTTTTGCATTAATTGCACCAGTTTGGCTCGTTTTGCAGCAAGTTTGTGCAGTAGGGAAATGGTCCCATATGCACCCAAACGGAAAGAAACGCACCAAAACATGAGTTTAGGGTCCAATTGTGTTGATCGTGAGTGTTCATTGCGAAAAATTATGACACAACTTCGTGGCACAAACTTTTACATTAATTGCACCAGTCTGGCGCGTTTTGCAGCAAGTTTCGAGCAGTAGCAAAATAGTTCTAAATGCACCCAAATGGAAAGAAATGCACCTAAACAAGAGTTTAAGGTCCAATGGTATGCATCGTGAGCTTTCGTTGTGAAAAATAATGACACGATTTATGGAACAAACTTTTTCATTAATTTCACCTGTTTGGCGCGTTTTGCAGCAAGTTTCGTGCAGTAGCGAAACGGTTTTAAATGCACCCAAACGGAAAGGAAGGCACCAAAATATGAGATTAGGGTCCAATTGTATGGATCCGAAGTGTTCGTTGTGAAAAATTCGAAGGAGACATCATGGCACGCACTTTTTCATTAATTGCACTCGTTTGGCACGTTTTGCAGCAAGTTTCGTGTAGTAGCAAAATGGTTCTGAATGCACCCAAATAGAAAGAAATGCACCAAAACATGTGTTTAGGGTCCAATGGTGTGAATCGGGAGTGTTCGTTGCGAAAAATTCTGACTTGACTTCGTGGCACGAACTTTTACATCACATCTTGGCACGTTTTGCAGCAAGTTTCGTGCAGTAGGGAAACAGTCCCAAATGCACCCAAACGGAAAGAAACGCACCAAAACATGAGTTTAGGGTCCAATGGTTTGGATCGGGAGCATACGTTGCAAAAAATTCCGAAACAACTTCATGGCACGAACTTTTGGATTAATTGCACTAGTTTGGCGCGTTTTCGTTCAGTAGCGAAACGGTCACAAATGCACCCAAACGGAAAGAAACGCACCAAAACATGAGTTTAGGGTCCCATTGTGTTCATCGTGAGTGTTCATTGCGAAAAATTATGACACCACTTCGTGGCACAAACTTTTACATTAATTGCACCAGTCTGGCGTGTTTTGCAGCAAGTTTCGTGCAGTAGCAAAACGGTTCCAAACGCACCCAAATGGAAAGAAATGCATCTAAACAAGAGTTTAAGGTCCAATGGTGTGCATCGTGAGCTTTCGTTGCGAAAAATAATGACACGATTTATGGAACGAACTTTTTCATTATTTTCACCAGTTTGGCGCGTTTTGCAGCAAGTTTCGTGCAGTAGCGAAACGGTTTTAAATGCACCCAAACGGAAAGGAAGGCACCAAAATATGAGATTAGGGTCCAATGGTATGGATCCGAAGTGTTCGTTGTGAAAAATTCGAAGAAGACATCATGGCACGTACTTTTTCATTAATTGCACTAGTTTGGCACGTTTTGCAGCAAGTTTCGTGTAGTAGCAAAATGGTTCTGAATGAACCCAAATAGAAAGAAATGCACCAAAACATGTGTTTAGGGTCCAATGGTCTGAATCAGGAGTGTTCGTTGCGAAAAATTCTGACTTGACTTCGTGGCACGAACTTTTACATCACATTTTGGCACATTTTGCAGCAAGTTTCGTGCAGTAGGGAAACGGTCCCAAATGCACCCAAACGGAAAGAAACGCACCAAAACTTGAGTTTAGGGTCCAATGGTTTGGATCGGGAGGATACGTTGTGAAAAATTCCGAATTAACTTCATGGCACGAACTTTTGGATTAATTGCACTAGTTTGGCACGTTTTCGTTCAGTAGCGAAACGGTCACAAATAAACCCAAACGGAAAGAAACGCACCAAAACATGAGTTTAGGGTCCCATTGTGTTCATCGTGAGTGTTCATTGCGAAAAAATATGACACAACTTCATGGCACAAACTTTTACATTAATTGCACCAGTCTGGCGCGTTTTGCAGCAAGTTTCGTGTAGTAGCAAAACGGTTCCAAACGCACCCAAACGGAAAGAAATGCACCTAAACAAGAGTTTAAGGTCCAATGGTGTGCATCGTGAGCTTTCGTTGCGAAAAATAATGACACGATTTATGGAACGAACTTTTTCATTATTTTCACCAGTTTGGCGCGTTTTGCAGCAAGTTTCGTGCAGTAGCGAAACGGTTTTAAATGCACCCAAACGGAAAGGAAGGCACCAAAATATGAGATTAGGGTCCAGTGGTATGGATCCGAAGTGTTCGTTGTGAAAAATTCGAAGAAGACATCATGGCACGCACTTTTTCATTAATTGCACTAGTTTGGCACGTTTTGCAGCAAGTTTCGTGTAGTAACAAAATGGTTCTGAATGAACCCAAATAGAAAGAAATGCACCAAAACATGTGTTTAGGGTCCAATGGTCTGAATCAGGAGTGTTCGTTGAGAAAAATTCTGACTTGACTTCGTGGCACGAACTTTTACATCACATTTTGGCACATTTTGCAGCAAGTTTCGTGCAGTAGGGAAACGGTCCCAAATGCACCCAAACGGAAAGAAACACACCAAAACAGGAGTTTAGGGTCCAATGGTTTGGATCGGGAGCATACGTTGCGAAAAATTCCGAAATAACTTCGTGGCACGAACTTTTGGATTAATTGCACTAGTTTGGCACGTTTTCGTTCAGTAGCGAAACGGTCACAAATGCACCCAAACGGAAAGAAACGCACCAAAACATGAGTTTAGGGTCCCATTGTGTTCATCCTGAGTGTTCATTGCGAAAAATTATGACACAACTTCGTGGCACAAACTTTTACATTAATTGCACCAGTCTGGCGCGTTTTGCAGCAAGTTTCGTGTAGTAGCAAAACGGTTCCAAACGCACCCAAACGGAAAGAAATGCACCTAAACAAGAGTTTAAGGTCCAATGGTGTGCATCGTGAGCTTTCGTTGCGAAAAATAATGACACGACTTTATGGAACGAACTTTTTCATTAATTTCACTAGTTTGGCGCGTTTTGCAGCAAGTTTCGTGCAGTAGCGAAACGGTTTTAAATGCACCCAAACGGAAAGGAAGGCACCAAAACATGAGATTAGGGTCCAATGGTATGGAGCCGAAGTGTTCGTTGTGAAAAATTCTAAGAAGACATCATGGCACGAACTTTTTCATTAATTGCACTAGTTTGGCACGTTTTGCACCAAGTTTCGTGTAGTGGCAAAATGGTTCTGAATGCACCCAAACAGAAAGAAATGCACCAAAACATGTGTTTAGCGTCCAATGGTGTGAACCAGGAGTGTTCGTTGCGAAAAATTCCGACTTGACTTCGTGGCACGAACTTTCACATCACATTTTGGCACGTTTTGCAGCAAGTTTCGTGCAGTAGGGAAACGGTCCCAAATGCACCCAAACGGAAAGAAACGCACCAAAACATGAGTTTAGGGTCCAATGGTGTGGATCGGGAGCATACGTTACGAAAAATCCGAAACAACTTCATGGCACGAAATTTTGGATTAATTGCACTAGTTTGGCGCGTTTTCGTTCAGTAGCGAAACGGTCACAAATGCACCCAAACGGAAAGAAACGCACCAAAACATGAGTTTTGGGTCCAATTGTGTTGATCGTGAGTGTTCATTGCGAAAAATTATGACACAACTTCGTGGCACAAACTTTTACATTAATTGCACCAGTCTGGCGTGTTTTGCAGCAAGTTTCGTGCAGTAGCGAACGGTTTCAAATGCACCCAAACGGAAAGGAAGGCACCAAAACATGAGACTAGGGTCCAATGGTATGGATCCGAAGCGTTCGTTGTGAAAAATTCTAAGAAGACATCATGGCCCGAACTTTTGCATTAATTGCACTAGTTTGACGCATTTTCGTGCTAGTAGCGAAACAGTTCCAAATGCACCCGAACGGAAAGAAACCCACAAAAATAAGAGTTTAAGGTCCAATGGTGTGCAACGTGAGCTTTCGTTGCGAAAAATTATGACACGACTTCGTGGCACAAACTTTTACATTAATTGCACCAGTCTGGCGTGTTTTGCCCCAAGTTTCGTGCAGTACCGAAACGGTCACAAATGCACCCAAACAGAAAGAAACTCACCAAAACATGAGTTTAGGTTCCAATGGTGTGGATCAGGAGCGTTAGTTGCGAGAAATTCTAACAAGATATCATGGCACTAACTTTTTCATTAACTGCACTAGTTTAGTGCTTTTTGCAGCAAGTTTCGTGTAGTAGCAAAATGGTTCTGAATGCACCCAAACGGAAAGAAACCCACCAAAACATGAGTTTAGGATCCAATGGTGTGGATCGGGAGCGTTCGTTGTGAAAAATTCCGACACGACTTTGTGGCACGAACTTTTGCATTAATTGCACCAGTTTGGCTCGTTTTGCAGCAAGTTTCGTGCAGTAAGGAAACAGTTCCAAATGCACCCAAACAGAAAGAAACGCACCAAAACATGTGTTTAGGGTCCAATGGTGTGGATCGGGAGTGTTCGTTGCGAAAAATTCTGACTTGACTTCGGGGCACGAACTTTTACATCACAGTTTGGCACGTTTTGCAGCAAGTTTCGTGCAGTAGGGAAACGGTCCCAAATGCACCCAAACGGAAAGAAACTCACCAAAACTTGAGTATGGGGCCCAATTGTGTGGATCAGGAGCATACATTGCGAAAAATTATGACACGACTTCGTGGCACGAACTTTTACATTAATTACACCAGTCTGGCGCATTTTGGACCAAGTTTCGGGCAGTACCGAAATGGTCACAAATGCACCCAAACGGAATGAAATGCACCAAAACATGAGTTTAGGATCCAATGGTGTGGATCAGGAGCATATGTTGCGAAAAATTCTAACGAGACATGGTGGAACAAACTTTTGCATTAATTGCACTAGTTCGGCGCATTTTGCAGCAAGTTTCATGTAGTAGCAAAATGGTTCCAAATGCACCCAAACAGAAAGAAACACACCAAAACATGAGTTTAGGGTCCAGTGGTGTGGATCCGGAGCGTCGTAGTGAAAAATTCTGACACGACTTCGTGGCATGAACTTTTGCATTAACTGCACCAGTTTGGCGCATTTTGCAACAAGTGTCGTGCAGTAGCGAAATGGTTCCAAATGCACCCAAACGGAAAGAAATGCACCAAAACAAGAGTTTAAGGTCCAATGGTGTGCATCGTGAGCTTTCGTTGCGAAAAATAATGACACGACTTCGTGGCACGAACTTTTACATTAATTGCACCAGTCTGGCGCGTTTTGCCCCAAGTTTTGTGCAGTCCCGAAACGGTCACAAATGCACCCAAACGGAAAGAAACGCACCAAAACATGAGATTAGGTTCCAATGGTGTGGATCGGGAGCGTTTGTTATGAAAAATTCTAACAAGACATCATGGCATGAACTTTTTCATCAATTGCACTAGTTTGACACGTTTTGCAGCAAGTTTCGTGCAATAGGGAAACGGTTCCAAATGCACCGAAACAGAAAGAAACGCACCAAAACATGTGTTTAGGGTCCAATGGTGTGGATCGGGAGTGTTCGTTGCGAAAAATTATGACACAACTTCGTGGCACGAACTTTTACATTAATTGCACCAGTCTGGAGCGTTTTGCAGCAAGTTTCGTGCAGTAGCGAAATGGTTCCAAATGCACCCAAACAGAAAGAAACGCACCAAAACATGTGTTTAGGGTCCAATGGTGCGGATCGGGAGTGTTCATTGCGAAAAATTCTGACTTGACTTCGGGGCAAGAACTTTTACATCACAGTTTGGCACGTTTTGCAGCAAGTTTCGTGCAGTAGGGAAATGGTCCCAAATGCACCAAAACGGAAAGAAACGCACCAAAACATGAGTTTAGGGTCCAATGGTGTGGATCGGGAGCATACGTTGCGAAAAATTTCGAAACAACTTCATGGCACGATCTTTTGGATTAATTGCACTAGTTTGGCGCGTTTTCGTTCAGTAGCGAAACAGTCACAAATGCACCCAAACGGAAAGAAACGCACCAAAACATGAGTTTAGGGTCCAATTGTGTGGATCATGAGTGTTCATTGCAAAAAATTATGACACAACTTCGTGGCACGAACTTTTACATTAATTGCACCAGTCTGGCTCATTTTGTAGCAAGTTTCGTGCAGTAGCGAAATGGTTCCAAATGCACCCAAACAGAAAGAAACGCACCAAAACATGTGTTTAGGTTTCAATGGTGTGGATCGGGAGCGTTAGTTGCGAGAAATTCTAACAAGATATCATGGCACTAACTTTTTCATTAACTGCACTAGTTTGGTGCTTTTTGCAGCAAGTTTCGTGTAGTAGCAAAATGGTTCTGAATGCACCCAAACGGAAAGAAACGCACCAAAACATGAGTTTAGGATCCAATGGTGTGGATCGGGAGCGTTCGTTGTGAAAAATTCCGACACGACTTTGTGGCACAAACTTTTGCATTAACTGCACCAGTTTGGCGCATTTTGCAGCAAGTTTCACGCAGTAGTGAAACGGTTCCAAATGCACCCAAACGGAAAGAAATGCACCAAAACAAGAGTTTAAGGTCCAATGGTGTGCATCGTGAGCTTTTGTTGCGAAAAATAATGACACGACTTCATGGCACGATCTTTTGGATTAAGTGCACTAGTTTGGCGCGTTTTTGTTCAGTAGCGAAACAGTCACAAATGCACCCAAACGGAAAGAAACGCACCAAAACATGAGTTTAGGGTCCAATTGTGTGGATCATGAGTGTTCATTGCGAAAAATTATGACGCAACTTCGTGGCACGAACTTTTACATTAATTGCACCAGTCTGGCGCGTTTTGTAGCAAGTTTCGTGCAGTAGCGAAATGGTTCCAAATGCACCCAAACGGAAAGGAAGGCACCAAAACATGATACTAGGGTGCAATGGTATGGATCGGGAGCGTTCGTTGTGAAAAATTCTAACAATACATCACGGCACGAACTTTTGTATTAATTGCACCAGTTTCGCGCATTTTCGTGCAATAGCGAAACGGTCCCAAATACACCCAAACGGAAAGAAATGCACCAAAACATGAGTTTAGGGTCCAATGGTGTGGATCGTGGTGTTCGTTGCGAAAAATTATGACACGACTTCACGGCACGAACTCTTGCATTAATTTCACCAGTTTGGCGCGTTTTGCAACAAGTTTCGTGCAGTAGCGAACGGTTTCAAATGCACCCAAACGGAAAGGAAGGCACCAAAACATGAGACTAGGGTCCAATGGTATGGATCCGAAGCATTCGTTGTGAAAAATTCTAAGAAGACATCATGTCACAAACTTTTGCATTAATTGCACCAGTTTGACGCGTTTTCGTGCAGTAGCGAAACGGTTCCAAATGCACCCGAACGGAAAGAAACCCACCAAAACAAGAGGTTAAGGTCCAATGGTGTGCATCGTGAGCTTTCGTTGTGAAAAATAATGACACGACTTCGTGGCACAAACTTTTTCATTAACTGCACTAGTTTGGTGCTTTTTGCAGCAAGTTTCGTGTAGTAGCAAAATGGTTCTGAATGCACCCAAACGGAAAGAAACGCACCAAAACATGAGTTTAGGATCCAATGGTGTGGATCGGGAGCGTTCGTTGTGAAAAATTCCGAGACGACTTTGTGGCACGAACTTTTGCATTAATTGCACCAGTTTGGCTCGTTTTGCAGCAAGTTTCGTGCAGTAAGGAAATAGTTCCAAATGCACCCAAACAGAAAGAAACGCACCAAAACATGTGTTTAGGGTCCAATGGTGTGGATCGGGAGTGTTCGTTGCGAAAAATTCTGACTTGACTTCGGGGCACGAACTTTTACATCACAGTTTGGCACGTTTTGTAGCAAGTTTCGTGCAGTAGGGAAATGGTCCCAAATGCACCCAAACGGAAAGAAACTCACCAAAACTTGAGTTTAGGGCCCAATTGTGTGGATCGGGAGCCTACGTTGCGAAAAATTATGACACGACTTCATGGCACGAACTTTACATTAATTGCACCAGTCTGGCGCATTTTGGACCAAGTTTCGGGCAGTACCGAAATGGTCACAAATGCACCCAAACGGAATGAAATGCACCGAAACATAAGTTTAGGATCCAATGGTGTGGATCGGGAGCATAAGTTGCGAAAAATTCTAACAAGACACGGTGGCACGAACTTTTGCATTAATTGCACTAGTTCGGCGCATTTTGCAGCAAGTTTCATGTAGTAGCAAAATGGTTCCAAATGCACCCAAACAGAAAGAAACACACCAAAACATGAGTTTAGGGTCCAGTGGTGTGGATCCGAAGCGTCGTAGTGAAAAATTCTGACACGACTTCGTGGCATGAACTTTTGCATTAACTGCACCAGTTTGGCGCATTTTGCAACAAGTGTCGTGCAGTAGCGAAATGGCTCCAAATGCACCCAAACGGAAAGAAATGCACCAAAACAAGAGTTTAAGGTCCAATGTTGTGCATCGTGAGCTTTCATTGCGAAAAATAATGACACGACTTTGTGGCACGAACTTTTACATTCATTGCACCAGTCTGGCGCGTTTTGCCCCAAGTTTCGTGTAGTCCCGAAACGGTCACAAATGCACCCAAACGGAAAGAAACGCACCAAAACATGAGATTAGGTTCCAATGGTGTGGATCGGGAGTGTTTGTTATGAAAAATTCTAACAAGACATCATGGCATGAACTTTTTCATCAATTGCACTAGTTTGGCACGTTTTGCAGTAAGTTTCGTGCAGTAGGGAAACGGTTCCAAATGCACCCAAACAGAAAGAAACGCACCAAAACATGTGTTTAGGGTCCAATGGTGTGGATCGGGAGTGTTCGTTGCGAAAAAATCCGAATTGACTTCGGGGCACGAACTTTTACATCACAGTTTGGCACGTTTTGCAGCAAGTTTCGTGCAGTAGGGAAATGGTCCCAAATGCACCCAAATGGAAAGAAATGCACCAAAACATGAGTTTAGGGTCCAATGGTGTGGATCGGGAGCATATGTTGCGAAAAATTTCGAAACAACTTCATGGCACGATATTTTGGATTAATTGCACTAGTTTGGCGCGTTTTCGTTCAGTAGCGAAACAGTCACAAATGCCCCCAAACGGAAAGAAACGCACTAAAACATGAGTTTAGGGTCCAATTGTGTGGATCATGAGTGTTCATTGCGAAAAATTATGACACAACTTCGTGGCACGAACTTTTACATTAATTGCACCAGTCTGGCGCGTTTTGCAGCAAGTTTCGTGCAGTAGCGAAATGGTTCCAAATGCACCCAAATGGAAAGGAAGGCACCAAAACATGATACTAGGGTCCAATGGTATGGATCGGGAGCGTTCGTTGTGAAAAATTCTAACAATACATCACGGCACGAACTTTTGTATTAATTGCACCAGTTTCGCGCATTTTCGTGCAATAGCGAAACGGTCCCAAATACACCCAAACGGAAAGAAATGCACCAAAACATGAGTTTAGGGTCCAATGGTGTGGATCGTGGCGTTCATTGCGAAAAATTATGACACGACTTCGTGGCACGAACTCTTGCATTAATTTCACCAGTTTGGCGCGTTTTGCAACAAGTTTCGTGCAGTAGCGAACGGTTTCAAATGCACCCAAACGGAAAGGAAGGCACCAAAACATTAGACTAGGGTCCAATGGTATGGATCCGAAGCATTCATTGTGAAAAATTCTAAGAAGACATCATGGCACGAACTTTTGCATTAATTGCACTAGTTTGACGCTTTTTCGTGCAGTAGCGAAACGGTTCCAAATGCACCCGAACGGAAAGAAACCCACCAAAACAAGAGGTTAAGGTCCAATGGTGTGCATCGTGAGCTTTCGTTGTGAAAAATTATGACACGACTTTGTGGCACAAACTTTTTCATTAACTGCACTAGTTTGGTGCTTTTTGCAGCAAGTTTCGTGTAGTAGCAAAATGGTTCTGAATGCACCCAAACGGAAAGAAACGCACCAAAACATGAGTTTAGGGTCCAATGGTGTGGATCGGGAGTGTTCGTTGCGAAAAATTCTGAAACGACTTTGTGGCACGAACTTTTACATCACAGTTTGGCACGTTTTGCAGCAAGTTTCGTGTAGTAGGGAAACGGTCCCAAATGCACCCAAACGGAAAGAAACTGACCAAAATATGAGTTTAGGTCCCAATTGTGTGGATCGGGAGCATACGTTGCAAAAAATTCCGACACAACTTTGTGGCACAAACTTTTGCAATAATTTCACTAGTTTGGCTCGTTTTCGTTCAGTAGCGAAACGGTCACGAATGCACCCAAATGGAAAGAAACACACCAAAACATGAGTTTAGGGTCCAATTGTGTGGATCGTGAGCCTTCGTTGCGAAAAATTATGACACCACTTCGTGGCACAAACTTTTACATTAATTGCACCAGTTTGGCGCATTTTGGACCAAGTTTCGGGCAGTAGCGAAATGGTCACAAATGCACCCAAACGGAATGAAATGCACAAAAACATGAGTTTAGGATCCAATGGTGTGGATCGGGAGCATAAGTTGTGAAAAATTCTAACAAGACATGGTGGCACGAACTTTTGCATTAATTGCACTAGTTCGGCGCGTTTTGCAGCAAGTTTCGTGTAATAGCAAAATGGTTCCAAATGCACCGAAAAGGGAAAGAAATGCACCAAAACATGAGTCTAGGGTCCAGTGGTGTGGATCCGGAGCGTCGTTGTGAAAAATTCTGACATGACTTCGTGGCATGAACTTTTGCATTAACTGCACTAGTTTGGCGCATTTTGCAGCAAGTTTCACGCAGTAGTGAAACGGTTCCAAATGCACCCAAACGGAAAGAAATGCACCAAAACAAGAGTTTAAGGTCCAATGGTGTGCATCGTGAGCTTTTGTTGCGAAAAATAATGATACGACTTCGTGGCACAAACTTTTACATTAATTGCACCAGTCTGGCGTGTTTTGCCCCAAGTTTCGTGCAGTCCCGAAACGGTCACAAATGCACCCAAACGGAAAGAAATGCACCAAAACATGAGTTTAGGTTCCAATGGTGTGGATCGGGAGCGTTAGTTGCGAGAAATTCTAACAAGATATCATGGCACTAACTTTTGCATTAACTGCAATAGGTTGGTGCTTTTTGCAGCAAGTTTTCTGTAGTAGCAAAATGGTTCTGAATGCACCCAAACGGAAAGAAACGCACCAAAACATGAGTTTAGGATCCAATGGTGTGGATCGGGAGCGTTCGTTGTGAAAAAATTCTGACACGACTTTGTGGCACGAACTTTTGCATTAATTGCACCAGTTTGGCTCGTTTTGCAGCAAGTTTCGTGCAGTACGGAAACAGTTCCAAATGCACCCAAACAGAAAGAAACGCACCAAAACATGTGTTTAGGGTCCAATGGTGTGAATCGAGAGTGTTCGTTGCGAAAAATTCTGACTTGACTTCGTGGCACGAACTTTCACATCACAGCTTGGCACGTTTTGCAGCAAGTTTCGTGCAGTAGGGAAATGGTCCCAAATGCACCCAAACAGAAAGAAACGCACCAAAACATGAGGTTAGGGTCCAATGGTGTGGATCAGGCGCATACATTGCGAAAAATTTCGAAACAACTTCATGGCACGAACTTTTGGATTAATTGCACTAGTTTGGCGTGTTTTCGTTCAGTAGCGAAATGGTCACAAATGCACCCAAACGGAAAGAAACGTAGCAAAACATGAGTTTAGGGTCCAATTGTGTGGATCGTGAGTGTTCATTGCGAAACATTATAACACAACTTCGTGGCACGAACTTTTACATTAATTGCACCAGTCTAGCGCGTTTTGCACCATGTTTCGTGCAGTAGCGAAATGGTTCTGAATGCACCCAAACGGAAAGGAAGGCACCAAAACATGAGACTAGGGTCCAATGGTATGGATCGGGAGCATTTGTTGTGAAAAATTCTAACAATACGTCGCGGCACGAACTTTTGTATAATTGCACCAGTTGG
>NW_024376697.1:0-31293 GCF_016808335.1 Panicum virgatum
TGCATTTGCTGAGAAAAATTCCGTTCGACTTCGGGCACGAACTTTTGCACTAGTTCGGCCCGTTCTGCACCGAGTTTTGTAAAGCAACTAAACGGTCCCCGGATGCACCCAAATAGTTCGACACGCACCAAAATGTCAGTTTAGGGTCCAATGGGGTGGATCGGGTGTGTTCGTTGCGAAAATTCCAAAGTGACATCCTGGCACGAACTTTGGCACTAGTTCAGCCCGTTTTGCACCGAGTTTCGTAAGGCAACCAAGCGGCCCTTAATAAACACAAGTAGTACGAAATGCACCAAATGTTAGTTTAGGGTCTAATGGGGTGGATCGGGTGTGGTTTCGTTGCAAAAAATCCCCGACGTGACTCATGGCACGAACTTTTGCACTAGTTCGGCCCGTTTTGCACCGAGTTTCGTAAGGCAACCGAACATTCCCAAATGCACCAAAATAGTACAAAACACACCAAAACGTAAGTTTAGGGTCCAATGGGGTGGTTCGGGTGTGTTCGTTATGAAAAATTCCGACGCGACTTCGTGGCACGAACTTTTGCACTAGTTCGGCCCGTTTTGCACCGAGTTTTCAAAAGGCAACCAAACGGTCCCGAATGCACCTCAAATAGAACCGAAACGCATCAAAAACATCAGTTTAGGGTAAAATGGGGTGGATCGGGAATGTTCGTTGAGAAAAATTCTGACGCGACTTCGTGGCACAAACTTTTGTACTAGTTCGGCCCGTTGTACTTCGAGTTTCGTAAGGCAACCAAACGGTCCCGGATGCACCCAAATAGTACAAAACACACCAAAACGTCAGTTTGGGGTCTAATGGGGTGGATCGGGTGCGTTCGTTGGGAAAATTCCGACGCGACTTCGTGGCACGAACTTTTGCACTTGTTCGGCCCGTTTTGCAACCGAGTTTCGTATGGCAACCAAAAGGTCCCGAATGCACCCAAATGGTACGAAACGCACCAAAACGTAAGTTTAGGGTCCAATGGGGTGGATCGGGGGCGTTCGTTGCGAAGAATTTCTGACGCGACTTCGTGGCACGAACTTTGCACTAGTTTGGCCCGTTTTGCACCGAGTTTCGTAAGGCAACCAAACGGTCCCGAATGCACCAAAATAGTAAGAAACGCACCAAAACGTCAGTTTAGGGTCCTAATGGGGTGGTTTGGGTGTGTTCGTTCTGAAAAATTATGACGCGACTTCATGGCACGAACTTTTGCACTAGTTCGGCCCGTTTCGCACCGAGTTTCGCAAGCAACCAAATGGCCCCGAATGCACCCAAATAGTACGAAACACACGAAAATGTTAGTTTAGGGTCCAATGGGGTGGATCGGGTGCGTTCGTTGCGAAAAATTCAGAGGCAACTTCGTGGCACGAACTTTGTGCTAGTTCGACCCGTTTTGCACCGAATTTCGTAAAGCAGCCAAACGGCCTCGAATGCAACCAAATAGTACGAAATGCACCAAAACATCAGTTTAGGGTCTAATGGGGTGGATTGGGTGCGTTCGTTGTGAAAAATTCCGAAGCGACTTCGTGGCACGAACTTTTGCACTAGTTCGGGCCGTTTTGCACCGAGTTTCGTAAGGCAAACACAAGGTGCCGAATGCACCCAAATGGTACGAAACGCACCAAAACATCAGTTTAGGGTCCAATGGGGTGGATTGGAGTGTTCGTGCGAAAAATTCTGACGCGACTTCGTGGCACGACCTTTTGCACTAGTTCGGCCCGTTTTGCACCGAGGTTCGTAAGGCAACCAAACGGTCTCGAATGCACCCTAACGGTACGATACGCGCCGAAACGTCAGTTTATGGTCCAATGGGGTGGATCGGGTGCGTTCGTTGTGAAAAATTCCGACGCGACTTCGTGGCCCTAGCTTTTGCACTAGTTCGGCCCGTTGTGCACCGAGTTTCGTAAGGCAACCAAACGTCCCGAATGCACCAAAATAGTACGAAATGGACCAAAATGTCAGTTTAGGGTCTAATGGGGTGGTTCGGGTGCGTTCGTTGCGAAAAATTCCGACGCGACTTCGTGGCACGAACATATGCACTAGTTCGGCCCGTTTTTAGCGAGTTTCGTAAGGCAACCAAAAGGTCCCGAATGCACCCAAATGGTACGAAACGCACCAAAACGTTAGTTTAGGGTCGAATGGGGTGGATCGGGTGCGTTTGTTGTGAAAAATTCCAACGCGACTTCGTGGCACGAACTTTTGCACTAGTTCGGCCCGTTTTGCACCGAGTTTCATAAGGCAACCAAACGGTCCCGAATGCGCCCAAATAGTACGAAACACACGAAAATGTCAGTTTAGGGTCCAATGGGGTGGATCGGGTGCATTCGTTGCGAAAAATTCAGACGCGACTTCGTGGCACGAACTTTTGTACTAGTTCGGCCCGTTTTGCACCGAGTTTCGTAAGGCAACCAAACGGCCTCGAATGCACCCAAATAGTACGAAATGCACCAAAACAACAGTTTAGGGTCTAATGGGGTGGATTGGGGGCGTTCGTTGTGAAAAATTCCGACGCGACTTCGTGTCACGAAGTTTTGCACTAGTTCGGGCCGTTTTGCACCAAGTTTCGTAAGGCAACCAAAAGGTCCCGAATGCACCCAAATGGTACGAAACGCACGAAAAAATCAATTTAGGGTCCAATGGGGTGGATCGGGTGCGTTCCTTGCAAAAAATTCCGACGCGAGTGTGTGTTACGAACTTTTGTACTAGTTCGGCCCGTTGGACACCGAGTTTCGTAAGGCAACCAAACGGTCCCGAATGCACCCCAAATGGTACGAAACGCACCAAAACGTTAGTTTAGGGTCCAATGGGGTGGATCGGGTGCGTTTGTTGCGAAAAATTCCGACGGGACTTCGTGGCAAGAACTTTTGTACTAGTTCGGCCTATTGTACACCGAGTTTCGTAAGGCAACCAAACGGTCCCGAATGCACCCAAATACTATGAAACGCACCAAAACGTCAGTTTAGGGTCTAATGGGGTGGTCCGGGTGCGTTCGTTGCAAAAAATTCCAACACGGCTTCGTGACACGAACTTTTGCACTAGTTCGGCCCGTTTTGCACCGAGTTTCATCAGGCAACCAAACGGTCCCGAATGCACAAAATAGTACGAAACACACGAAAATGTCAATTTAGGGTCCAATGGGGTGTATTGAGTGTGTTCGTTGCAAAAAATTCAGACGCAACTTCGTGGCACGAACTTTTGTACTAGTTCGACCCGTTTTGCACCGAGTTTCGTAAAGCAACCAAACGGCCTCGAATGCACCCAAATAGTATGAAATGCACCAAAACATCAGTTTAGGGTCTAATGGGGTGGATTGGGTGCGTTCGTTGTGAAAAATTCCGACGCGACTTCGTGGCATGAACTTTTGCACTAGTTCGGCCCGTTTTTGCACCGAGTTTCGTAAGGCAACCAAACGGTCTCGAATGCACCCAAAAGGTACGAAACACGCCAAAACGTTAGTTTAGGGTCCAATGGGGTGGATCGTGTGCGTTCGTTCTGAAAAATTCCGACGCGACTTCGTGGCACGAACTTTTGCACTAGTTCGGCCCATTGTGCACCGAGTTTCGTAAGGCAACCAAATGGTCCCGAAATGCACCAAAATAGTACGAAACACACAAAAATGTCAGTTTAGGGTCTAATGGGGCGGTTCGGGTGCGTTCGTTGCAAAAAATTCTGACACGACTTCGTGGCACGAACATATGCACTAGTTCGGACCGTTTTGCAGCGAGTTTCGTAAGGCAACCTAAAGGTCCCGAATGCACCCAAATGCAACAAACGCACCAAAACGTTTGTTTAGGGTCCAATGGGGTGGATCGGGTGCAATTGTTGCGAAAAATTCCGACGCGACTTTGTGGCAAGAACTTTTGTACTAGTTCGGCCCGTTGTACACCGAGTTTCGTAAGGCAACCAAACGGTCCCGAATGCACCCAAATAGTACGAAACGCACCAAAACGTCAGTTTAGGGTCTACTGGGGTGGTCCGGGTGCGTTCGTTGCGAAAAATTCCGACGCGACTTCGTGGCACGAACTTTTGTACTAGTTCGTCCCGTTTTGCACCGAGTTTCGTAAGGCAACCAAACGGCCTCGAATGCACCCAAATAGTACGAAACGCACAAAAACATCAGTTTAGAGTCTAATGGGGTGGATTGGGCGCGTTCGTTGTGAAAAATTGCGACGCGACTTCGTGGCACGAACTTTTGTACTAGTTCGTCCTGTTTTGCACCGACTTTCGTAAGGCAACCAAAAGGTCCCGAATGCACCCAAATGGTACGAAACGCACCAAAATATCAGTTTAGGGTCCAATGGGGTGGATCGGGTGCGTTCCTTGCAAAAAATTCCGAAGCGAGTGTGTGGCATGAACTTTTGTACTAGTTCGGCCCGTTGGACACCGAGTTTCGTATGGCAACCAAACGGTCCCGAATGCACCAAAATTGTACGAAACACACCAAAACATCAGTTTAGGGTCTAATGGGGTGGATCGGGTGCGTTCGTTGGGATAAATTCCGACGTGACTTCGTGGCACGAACTTTTGCACTAGTTCAGCCCGTTTTGCTCCGAGTTACGGAAGGCAACCAAACGGTCCCGAATGCACCCAAATAGTACGAAACGCACCAAAACATCAGTTTAGGGTCCAATGGGGTGGATCGGGTGCATTTGTTGCGAAAAATTCTGACGCGACTTCGTGGCACGAACTTTTGCACTAGTTCGGCCCGTTTTGCACCGAGTTTCGTAAGGCAACCGAACATTCCCAAATGCACCAAAATATACGAAACGCACCAAAACGTAAGTTTAGGGTCCAATGGGGTGGTTCGGGTGTGTTCGTTATGAAAAATTCCGACGCTACTTCGTGGCACGAACTTTTGCACTAGTTCGGCCACGTTTTGCACCGAGTTTCGAAAGGCAACCAAACGGTCCCGAATGCACCCAAATAGTACGAAACGCATCAAAACATCAGTTTAGGGTAAAATGGGGTGGATCGGGAATATTCGTTGAGAAAAATTCTGACGCGACTTCGTGGCACGAACTTTTGTACTAGTTCGGCCCGTTGTACTACGAGTTTCGTAAGGCAACCAAACGGTCCCGGATGCACCAAAATAGTACAAGACACACCAAAACGTCAGTTTAGGGTCTAATGGGGTGGATCGGGTGCGTTCGTTGGGGAAAATTCCGACGCGACTTCGTGGCACGAACTTTTGCACTTGTTCGGCCCGTTTTGCACCGAGTTTCGTATGGCAACCAAAAGGTCCCGAATGCACCCAAATGGTACGAAACACACCAAAACGTCAGTTTAGGGTCCAATGGGGTGGATCGGGGGCGTTCGTTGCGAAAAATTCCGACGTGACTTCGTGGCACGAACTTTTGCACTAGTTTAGCCCGTTTTGCACCGAGTTTCGTAAGGCAACCAAACGGTCCCGAATGCACCAAAATAGTAAGAAACGCACCAAAACGTCAGTTTGGGGTCTAATGGGGTGGTTCGAGTGTGTTCGTTGTGAAAAATTCCGACGCGACTTCATGGCACGAACTTTTGCACTAGTTCGGCTCGTTTCGCACCGAGTTTCGTAAGCAACCAAATGGCCCCGAATGCAGCCAAATAGTACGAAACGCATCAAAACATCAGTTTAGGGTAAAATGGGGTGGATCGGGTGCATTCGTTGAGAAAAATTCCGACTCGACTTCGTGGCACGAACTTTTGCACTAGTTCGGCCCGTTCTGCACCGAGTTTTGTAAAGCAACCAAACGGTCCCGGATGCACCCAAATAGTTCAACACGCACCAAAATGTCAGTTTAGGGTCCAATGGGGTGGATCGGGTGTGTTCGTTGCGAAAAATTCCAATGCGACATCCTGGCACGAACTTTGGCACTAGTTCAGCCCGTTTTGCACCGAGTTTCGTAAGGCAACCAAGCGGCCCTTAATAAACCCAAATAGTACGAAATGCACCAAAACGTTAGTTTAGGGTCTAATGGGGTGGATCGGGTGCGTTCGTTGCAAAAAATTCCGACGTGACTTCATGGCACGAACTTTTGCACTAGTTCGGCCCGTTTTGCACCTAGTTTCGTAAGGCAACCAAAAGGTCACGAATGCACCCAATTGGTGCGAAACGCACCAAAACGTAAGTTTAGGGTCTAATGGGTAGGATCGGGTGCGTTCGCTGCAAAAAATTCCGATGTGACTGCATGGCACGAACTTTTGCACTAGTTCGGCCCCGTTTTGCACCGAGTTTCGTAAGGCAACCAAAAGGTCTTGAATGCACCCAAATGGTACGAAACGCACCAAAACGTCAGTTAAGGGTCCAATGGGGAGGATCGGGTGCGTTTGTTGCGAAAAAATTCCGATGTGACTGCATGGCAAGAACTTTTGTACTAGTTCGGCCCGTTTTGCACCGAGTTTCGTAAGGCAAACAAAAGGTGTCGAATGCACCCAAATGGTACGAAACACACCAAAACATCAGTTTAGGGTCTAATGGGGTGGATTGGGAGCGTTCGTTGCGAAAAATTCTGACGCGACTTCGTGGCACGACCTTTTGCACTAGTTCGGCCTGTTTTGCACCGAGTTTCGTAAGGCAACCAAACGGTCTCGAATGCACCCAAAAGGTACGAAACACGCCAAAACGTCAGTTTAGGGTTCAATGGGTTGGATCGTGTGCGTTCGTTCTGAAAAATTCTGACGCGACTTCGTGGCACGAACTTTTGCACTAGTTCGGCCCATTGTGCACCGAGTTTCGCAAGGCAACCAAACGGTCCCGAATGCACCCAAATAGTACGAAACGCACCAAAACGTCAGTTTAGGGTCTACTGGGGTGGTCCGGGTGCGTTCGTTGCGAAAAATTCCGACGCGACTTCGTGGCACGAACTTTTGTACTAGTTCGTCCCGTTTTGCACCGAGTTTCGCAAGGCAACCAAACGGCCTCGAATGCACCCAAATAGTACGAAACGCACAAAAACATCAGTTTAGAGTCTAATGGGGTGGATTGGGTGCGTTCGTTGTGAAAAATTGCGACGCGACTTCGTGGCACGAACATATGCACTAGTTTGGCCAGTTTTGCACCGACTTTCGTAAGGCAACCAAAATGTCCCGAATGCACCCAAATGGTACGAAACGCACCAAAACGTCAGTTAAGGGTCCAATGGGGAGGATCGGGTGCGTTTGTTGCGAAAACTTCCGACGCGACTTTGTGGCAAGAACTTTTGTAGTAGTTCGGCCCGTTGTACACCGAGTTTCGTAAGGCAACCAAACGGTCCCGAATGCACCCAAATAGTATGAAATGCACCAAAATGTCAGTTTAGGGTCTAATGGGGTGGTCCGGGTGCGTTCGTTGCGAAAAATTCCGATGCGACTTTGTGGCACGAACTTTTGCACTAGTTCGGCCCGTTTTGCACCGAGTTTCATAAGGCAATCAAATGGTCCCGAATGCACCCAAATAGTACAAAACACATGAAAATGTCAGTTTAATGTCCAATGGGGTGGTCCGGGTGCGTTCGTTGCGAAAAATTCAGACGCGACTTCTTGGCACGAACTTTTGTACTAGTTCGGCCCGTTTTGCACCGAGTTTCGTAAGGCAACCAAATGGCCTCGAATGCACCCAAATAGTACGAAATGCACCAAAACAATAGTTTAGAGTCTAATGGGGTGGATTGGGGGCGTTCGTTGTGAAAAATTCCGACGCGACTTCGTGGCACGAACTTTTGCACTAGTTCGGCCCGTTTTGCACCGAGTTTCGTAAGGCAACTAAAAGGTCCCGAATGCACCCAAATGGTACGAAACGCACCAAAACGTCAGTTTAGGGTCCAATGGGGTGGATTGGGTGCGTTCGTTGCGAAAAATTCCGAAGCGACTTCGTGGCACGAACTTTTGTACTAGTTCGGCCCGTTTTGCACTGAGTTTCGTAAGGCAAACAAAAGGTGTCGAATGCACCCAAATGGTACGAAACGCACCAAAACATCAGTTTAGGGTCCAATGGGGTGGATTGGGAGCGTTCGTTGCGAAAAATTCTGACGCGACTTCGTGGCACGACCTTTTGCACTAGTTCGGCCCGTTTTGCACCGAGTTTCGTAAGGCAACCAAACGGTCTCGAATGCACCCAAAAGGTACGAAACACGCCAAAACGTCAGTTTAGGGTTCAATGGGGTGGATCGTGTGCGTTAGTTCTGAAAAATTCTGACGCGACTTCGTGGCACAAACTTTTGCACTAGTTCGGCCCATTGTGCACCGAGTTTCGTAAGGCAACCAAACGGTCCCGAATGCACCAAAATAGTACGAAACACACCAAAATGTCAGTTTAGGGTCTAATGGGGTGGTTCGGTGCGTTCGTTGCGAAAAATTCCGACGCGACTTCATGGCACGAACATATGCACTAGTTCGGACCGTTTTGCAGCGAGTTTCGTAAGGCAACCTAAAGGTCCCGAATGCACCCAAATGCAACGAAACACACCAAAACGTTAGTTTAGGGTCCAATGGGGTGGATCGGGTGCAATTGTTGCGAAAAATTCCGACGCGACTTTGTGGCAAGAAGTTTTGTACTAGTTCGGCCCGTTGTACACCGAGTTTCGCAAGGCAACCAAACGGTCCCGAATGCACCCAAATAGTACGAAACGCACCAAAACGTCAGTTTAGGGTCTACTGGGGTGGTCCGGGTGCGTTCGTTGCGAAAAATTCCGACGCGACTTCGTGGCACGAACTTTTGTACTAGTTCGTCCCGTTTTGCACCGAGTTTCGTAAGGCAACCAAACGGCCTCGAATGCACCCAAATAGTACGAAACGCACAAAAACATCAGTTTAGAGTCTAATGGGGTGGATTGGGTGCGTTCGTTGTGAAAAATTGCGACGCGACTTCGTGGCACGAACATATGCACTAGTTTGGCCAGTTTTGCACCGACTTTCGTAAGGGAACCAAAAGGTCCCGAATGCACCCAAATGGTACGAAACGCACCAAAACGTCAGTTAAGGGTCCAATGGGGAGGATCGGGTGCGTTTGTTGCGAAAACTTCCGACGCGACTTTGTGGCAAGAACTTTTGTAGTAGTTCGGCCCGTTGTACACCGAGTTTCGTAAGGCAACCAAAAGGTCTTGAATGCACCCAAATGGTACGAAACGCACCAAAACGTCAGTTAAGGGTCCAATGGGGAGGATCGGGTGCGTTTGTTGCGAAAAAATTCCGATGTGACTGCATGGCAAGAACTTTTGTACTAGTTCGGCCCGTTTTGCACCGAGTTTCGTAAGGCAAACAAAAGGTGTCGAATGCACCCAAATGGTACGAAACACACCAAAACATCAGTTTAGGGTCCAATGGGGTGGATTGGGAGCGTTCGTTGCGAAAAATTCTGACGCGACTTCGTGGCACGACCTTTTGCACTAGTTCGGCCTGTTTTGCACCGAGTTTCGTAAGGCAACCAAACGGTCTCGAATGCACCCAAAAGGTACGAAACACGCCAAAACGTCAGTTTAGGGTTCAATGGGTTGGATCGTGTGCGTTCGTTCTGAAAAATTCTGACGCGACTTCGTGGCACGAACTTTTGCACTAGTTCGGCCCATTGTGCACCGAGTTTCGCAAGGCAACCAAACGGTCCCGAATGCACCCAAATAGTACGAAACGCACCAAAACGTCAGTTTAGGGTCTACTGGGGTGGTCCGGGTGCGTTCGTTGCGAAAAATTCCGACGCGACTTCGTGGCACGAACTTTTGTACTAGTTCGTCCCGTTTTGCACCGAGTTTCGTAAGGCAACCAAACGGCCTCGAATGCACCCAAATAGTACGAAACGCACAAAACATCAGTTTAGAGTCTAATGGGGTGGATTGGGTGCGTTCGTTGTGAAAAATTGCGACGCGACTTCGTGGCACGAACATATGCACTAGTTTGGCCAGTTTTGCACCGACTTTCGTAAGGCAACCAAAATGTCCCGAATGCACCCAAATGGTACGAAACGCACCAAAACGTCAGTTAAGGGTCCAATGGGGAGGATCGGGTGCGTTTGTTGCGAAAACTTCCGACGCGACTTTGTGGCAAGAACTTTTGTAGTAGTTCGGCCCGTTGTACACCGAGTTTCGTAAGGCAACCAAACGGTCCCGAATGCACCCAAATAGTATGAAATGCACCAAAATGTCAGTTTAGGGTCTAATGGGGTGGTCCGGGTGCGTTCGTTGCGAAAAATTCCGATGCGACTTTGTGGCACGAACTTTTGCACTAGTTCGGCCCGTTTTGCACCGAGTTTCATAAGGCAATCAAACGGTCCCGAATGCACCCAAATAGTACGAAAACACATGAAAATGTCAGTTTAGGGTCCAATGGGGTGGTCGGGTGCGTTCGTTGCGAAAAATTCAGACGCGACTTCTTGGCACGAACTTTTGTACTAGTTCGGCCCGTTTTGCACCGAGTTTCGTAAGGCAACCAAATGGCCTCGAATGCACCCAAATAGTACGAAATGCACCAAAACAATCAGTTTAGAGTCTAATGGGGTGGATTGGGGGCGTTCGTTGTGAAAAATTCCGACGCGACTTCGTGGCACGAACTTTTGCACTAGTTCGGCCCGTTTTGCACCGAGTTTCGTAAGGCAACTAAAAGGTCCCGAATGCACCCAAATGGTACGAAACGCACCAAAACGTCAGTTTAGGGTCCAATGGGGTGGATTGGGTGCGTTCGTTGCGAAAAATTCCGAAGCGACTTCGTGGCACGAACTTTTGTACTAGTTCGGCCCGTTTTGCACTGAGTTTCGTAAGGCAAACAAAAGGTGTCGAATGCACCCAAATGGTACGAAACGCACCAAAACATCAGTTTAGGGTCCAATGGGGTGGATTGGGAGCGTTCGTTGCGAAAAATTCTGACGCGACTTCGTGGCACGACCTTTTGCACTAGTTCGGCCCGTTTTGCACCGAGTTTCGTAAGGCAACCAAACGGTCTCGAATGCACCCAAAAGGTACGAAACACGCCAAAACGTCAGTTTAGGGTTCAATGGGGTGGATCGTGTGCGTTAGTTCTGAAAAATTCTGACGCGACTTCGTGGCACAAACTTTTGCACTAGTTCGGCCCATTGTGCACCGAGTTTCGTAAGGCAACCAAACGGTCCCGAATGCACCAAAATAGTACGAAACACACCAAAATGTCAGTTTAGGGTCTAATGGGGTGGTTCGGTGCGTTCGTTGCGAAAAATTCCGACGCGACTTCATGGCACGAACATATGCACTAGTTCGGACCGTTTTGCAGCGAGTTTCGTAAGGCAACCTAAAGGTCCCGAATGCACCCAAATGCAACGAAACACACCAAAACGTTAGTTTAGGGTCCAATGGGGTGGATCGGGTGCAATTGTTGCGAAAAATTCCGACGCGACTTTGTGGCAAGAAGTTTTGTACTAGTTCGGCCCGTTGTACACCGAGTTTCGCAAGGCAACCAAACGGTCCCGAATGCACCCAAATAGTACGAAACGCACCAAAACGTCAGTTTAGGGTCTACTGGGGTGGTCCGGGTGCGTTCGTTGCGAAAAATTCCGACGCGACTTCGTGGCACGAACTTTTGTACTAGTTCGTCCCGTTTTGCACCGAGTTTCGTAAGGCAACCAAACGGCCTCGAATGCACCCAAATAGTACGAAACGCACAAAAACATCAGTTTAGAGTCTAATGGGGTGGATTGGGTGCGTTCGTTGTGAAAAATTGCGACGCGACTTCGTGGCACGAACATATGCACTAGTTTGGCCAGTTTTGCACCGAGCTTTCGTAAGGCAACCAAAAGGTCCCGAATGCACCCAAATGGTACGAAACGCACCAAAACGTCAGTTAGGGTCCAATGGGGTGGATCGGGTGCGTTTGTTGCGAAAAATTCCGACGCGACTTTGTGGCAAGAACTTTTGTAGTAGTTCGGCCCGTTGTACACCGAGTTTCGTAAGGCAACCAAACGGTCCCGAATGCACCCAAATAGTACTGAAATGCACCAAAACTGTCAGTTTAGGGTCTAATGGGGTGGTCCGGGTGCGTTCGTTGCGAAAAATTCCGACTGCGACTTTGTGGCACGAACTTTTGCACTAGTTCGGCCCGTTTTGCACCGAGTTTCATAAGGCAATCAAACGGTCCCGAATGCACCCAAATAGTACGAAACACATGAAAATGTCAGTTTAGGGTCCAATGGGGTGGTCCGGGTGCGTTCGTTGCGAAAAATTCAGACGCGACTTCTTGGCACGAACTTTTGTACTAGTTCGGCCCGTTTTGCACCGAGTTTCGTAAGGCAACCAAATGGCCTCGAATGCACCCAAATAGTACGAAATGCACCAAAACAACAGTTTAGAGTCTAATGGGGTGGATTGGGGGCGTTCGTTGTGAAAAATTCCGACGCGACTTCGTGGCACGAACTTTTGCACTAGTTCGGCCCGTTTTGCACCGAGTTTCGTAAGGCAACTAAAAGGTCCCGAATGCACCCAAATGGTACGAAACGGCACCAAAACGTCAGTTTAGGGTCCAATGGGGTGGATTGGGTGCGTTCGTTGCGAAAAATTCCGAAGCGACTTCGTGGCACGAACTTTTGTACTAGTTCGGCCCGTTTTGCACCGAGTTTCGTAAGGCAAACAAAAGGTGTCGAATGCACCCAAATGGTACGAAACGCACCAAAACATCAGTTTAGGGTCCAATGGGGTGGATTGGGAGCGTTCGTTGCGAAAAATTCTGACGCGACTTCGTGGCACGACCTTTTGCACTAGTTCGGCCCGTTTTGCACCGAGTTTCGTAAGGCAACCAAACGGTCTCGAATGCACCCAAAAGGTACGAAACACGCCAAAACGTCAGTTTAGGGTTCAATGGGGTGGATCGTGTGCGTTCGTTCTGAAAAATTCCGACGCGACTTCGTGGCACGAACTTTTGCACTAGTTCGGCCCATTGTGCACCGAGTTTCGTAAGGCAACCAAACGGTCCCGAAATGCACCAAAATAGTACGAAACACACAAAAATGTCAGTTTAGGGTCTAATGGGGTGGTTCGGGTGCGTTCGTTGCAAAAAATTCCGACACGACTTCGTGGCACGAACATATGCACTAGTTCGGACCGTTTTGCAGCGAGTTTCGTAAGGCAACCTAAAGGTCCCGAATGCACCCAAATGCAACAAAACGCACCAAAACGTTTGTTTAGGGTCCAATGGGGTGGTCCGGGTGCGTTCGTTGCGAAAAATTCAGACGCGACTTCTTGGCACGAACTTTTGTACTAGTTCGGCCCGTTTTGCACCGAGTTTCGTAAGGCAACCAAATGGCCTCGAATGCACCCAAATAGTACGAAATGCACCAAAACAACAGTTTAGAGTCTAATGGGGTGGATTGGGGGCGTTCGTTGTGAAAAATTCCGACGCGACTTCGTGGCACGAACTTTTGCACTAGTTCGGCCCGTTTTGCACCGAGTTTCGTAAGGCAACTAAAAGGTCCCGAATGCACCCAAATGGTACGAAACGCACCAAAACATCAGTTTAGGGTCCAATGGGGTGGATTGGGTGCGTTCGTTGCGAAAAATTCCGAAGCGACTTCGTGGCACGAACTTTTGTACTAGTTCGGCCCGTTTTGCACCGAGTTTCGTAAGGCAAACAAAAGGTGTCGAATGCACCCAAATGGTACGAAACGCACCAAAACATCAGTTTAGGGTCCAATGGGGTGGACTGGGAGCGTTCGTTGCGAAAAATTCTGACGCGACTTCGTGGCACGACCTTTTGCACTAGTTCGGCCCGTTTTGCACCGAGTTTCGTAAGGCAACCAAACGGTCTCGAATGCACCCAAAAGGTACGAAACACGCCAAAACGTCAGTTTAGGGTTCAATGGGGTGGATCGTGTGCGTTAGTTCTGAAAAATTCTGACGCGACTTCGTGGCACGAACTTTTGCACTAGTTCGGCCCATTGTGCACCGAGTTTCGTAAGGCAACCAAACGGTCCCGAATGCACCAAAATAGTACGAAACACACCAAAATGTCAGTTTAGGGTCTAATGGGGTGGTTCGGTGCGTTCGTTGCGAAAAATTCCGACGCGACTTCATGGCACGAACATATGCACTAGTTCGGACCGTTTTGCAGCGAGTTTCGTAAGGCAACCTAAAGGTCCCGAATGCACCCAAATGCAACGAAACACACCAAAACGTTAGTTTAGGGTCCAATGGGGTGGATCGGGTGCAATTGTTGCGAAAAATTCCGACGCGACTTTGTGGCAAGAAGTTTTGTACTAGTTCGGCCCGTTGTACATCGAGTTTCGCAAGGCAACCAAACGGTCCCGAATGCACCCAAATAGTACGAAACGCACCAAAACGTCAGTTTAGGGTCTACTGGGGTGGTCCGGGTGCGTTCGTTGCGAAAAATTCCGACGCGACTTCGTGGCACGAACTTTTGTACTAGTTCGTCCCGTTTTGCACCGAGTTTCGTAAGGCAACCAAACGGCCTCGAATGCACCCAAATAGTACGAAACGCACAAAAACATCAGTTTAGAGTCTAATGGGGTGGATTGGGTGCGTTCGTTGTGAAAAATTGCGACGCGACTTCGTGGCACGAACATATGCACTAGTTTGGCCAGTTTTGCACCGACTTTCGTAAGGCAACCAAAAGGTCCCGAATGAACCCAAATGGTACGAAACGCACCAAAACGTCAGTTAAGGGTCCAATGGGGAGGATCGGGTGCGTTTGTTGCGAAAACTTCCGACGCGACTTTGTGGCAAGAACTTTTGTAGTAGTTCGGCCCGTTGTACACCGAGTTTCGTAAGGCAACCAAACGGTCCCGAATGCACCCAAATAGTATGAAATGCACCAAAATGTCAGTTTAGGGTCTAATGGGGTGGTCCGGGTGCGTTCGTTGCGAAAAATTCCGATGCGACTTTGTGGCACGAACTTTTGCACTAGTTCGGCCCGTTTTGCACCGAGTTTCATAAGGCAATCAAACGGTCCCGAATGCACCCAAATAGTACGAAACACATGAAAATGTCAGTTTAGGGTCCAATGGGGTGGTCCGGGTGCGTTCGTTGCGAAAAATTCAGACGCGACTTCTTGGCACGAACTTTTGTACTAGTTCGGCCCGTTTTGCACCGAGTTTCGTAAGGCAACCAAATGGCCTCGAATGCACCCAAATAGTACGAAATGCACCAAAACAACAGTTTAGAGTCTAATGGGGTGGATTGGGGGGCGTTCGTTGTGAAAAATTCCGACGCGACTTCGTGGCACGAACTTTTGCACTAGTTCGGCCCGTTTTGCACCGAGTTTCGTAAGGCAACTAAAAGGTCCCGAATGCACCCAAATGGTACGAAACGCACCAAAACATCAGTTTAGGGTCCAATGGGGTGGATTGGGTGCGTTCGTTGCGAAAAATTCCGAAGCGACTTCGTGGCACGAACTTTTGTACTAGTTCGGCCCGTTTTGCACCGAGTTTTGTAAGGCAAACAAAAGGTGTCGAATGCACCCAAATGGTACGAAACGCACCAAAACATCAGTTTAGGGTCCAATGGCGTGGATTGGGAGCGTTCGTTGCGAAAAATTCTGACGCGACTTCGTGGCACGACCTTTTGCACTAGTTCGGCCCGTTTTGCACCGAGTTTCGTAAGGCAACCAAACGGTCTCGAATGCACCCAAAAGGTACGAAACACGCCAAAATGTCAGTTTAGGGTTCAATGGGGTGGATCGTGTGCGTTCGTTCTGAAAAATTCTGACGCGACTTCGTGGCACGAACTTTTGCACTAGTTCGGCCCGTTTTGCACCGAGTTTCGTAAGGCAAACAAAAGGTGCCGAATGCACCCAAATGGTACGAAACGCACCAAAACATCAGTTTAGGGTCCAATGGGGTGGATTGGGAGTGTTCGTTGCGAAAAATTCTGACGCGACTTCGTGGCACAACCTTTTGCACTAGTTCGGCCCGTTTTGCACCGAGTTCGTAAGGCAACCAAACGGTCTCGAATGCACCCTAACGGTACGATACGCGCCAAAACGTCAGTTTATGGTCCAATGGGGTGGATCGGGTGCGTTCGTTGTGAAAAATTCCGACGCGACTTCGTGGCACTAGCTTTTGCACTAGTTCGGCCCGTTGTGCACCGAGTTTCGTAAGGCAACCAAACGGTCCCGAATGCACCAAAATAGTACGAAATGGACCAAAATGTCAGTTTAGGGTCTAATGGGGTGGATTCGGGTGCGTTCGTTGCGAAAAATTCCGACGCGACTTCGTGGCACGAACATATGCACTAGTTCGGCCCGTTTTAGCCGAGTTTCGTAAGGCAACCAAAAGGTCCCGAATGCACCCAAATGGTACGAAACGCACCAAAACGTTAGTTTAGGGTCGAATGGGGTGGATCGGGTGCGTTTGTTGTGAAAAATTCCAACGCGACTTCGTGGCACGAACTTTTGCACTAGTTCGGCCCGTTTTGCACCGAGTTTCATAAGGCAACCAAACGGTCCCGAATGCACCCAAATAGTACGAAACACACGAAAATGTCAGTTTAGGGTCCAATGGGGTGGATCGGGTGCATTCGTTGCGAAAAATTCAGACGCGACTTCGTGGCACGTAACTTTTGTACTAGTTCGGCCCGTTTTGCACCGAGTTTCGTAAGGCAACCAAACGGCCTCGAATGCACCCAAATAGTACGAAATGCACCAAAACAACAGTTTAGGGTCTAATGGGGTGGATTGGGGGCGTTCGTTGTGAAAAATTCCGACGCGACTTCGTGGCACGAACGTTTGCACTAGTTCGGGCCGTTTTGCACCGAGTTTCGTAAGGCAACCAAAAGGTCCCGAATGCACCCAAATGGTACGAAACGCACCGAAAATATCAATTTAGGGTCCAATGGGGTGGATCGGGTGCGTTCCTTGCAAAAATTCCGACGCGAGTGTGTGTACGAACTTTTGTACTAGTTCGGCCCGTTGGACACCGAGTTTCGTAAGGCAACCAAACGGTCCCGAATGCACCCAAATGGTACGAAACGCACCAAAACGTTAGTTTAGGGTCCAATGGGGTGGATCGGGTGCGTTTGTTGCGAAAAATTCCGACGGCGACTTCGTGGCAAGAACTTTTGTACTAGTTCGGCCCTGTTGTACACCGAGTTTCGTAAGGCAACCAAACGGTCCCGAATGCACCCAAATAGTATGAAACGCACCAAAACGTTAGATTAGGTCTAATGGGGTGGTCGGGTGCGTTCGTTGCAAAAAAATTCAACACGCTTCGTGACACGAACTTTTGCACTAGTTCGGCCCGTTTTGCACCGAGTTTCATCAGGCAACCAACGGTCCCGAAGTGCACAAAATAGTACGAAACACACGAAAATGTCAAGTTTAGGGTCCAATGGGTGTATTGGTGCGTTCGTTGCAAAAAATTCAGACGGCAACTTCGTGGCACGAACTTTGTACTAGTTCGGCCCGTTTTGCACCGAGTTTCGTAAGGCAACCAAACGGCCTCGAATGCACCCAAATAGTATGAAATGCACCAAAACATCAGTTTAGGGTCTAATGGGGTGGATTGGGTGCGTTCGTTGTGAAAAATTCCGACGCGACTTCGTGGCATGAACTTTTGCACTAGTTCGGCCCGTTTGCACCGAGTTTCGTAAGGCAACCAAACGGTCCTCGAATGCACCCAAAAGGTACGAACACGCCAAAACGTTAGTTTAGGGTCCAATGGGGTGGATCGTGTGCGTTCGTTCTGAAAAATTCCGACGCGACTTCGTGGCACGAACTTTTCCACTAGTTCGGCCCATTGTGCACCGAGTTTCGTAAGGCAACCAAACGGTCCCGAAATGCACCAAAATAGTACGAAACACACAAAAATGTCAGTTTAGGGTCTAATGGGGTGGTTCGGGTGCGTTCGTTGCAAAAAATTCCGACACGACTTCGTGGCACGAACATATGCACTAGTTCGGACCGTTTTGCAGCGAGTTTCGTAAGGCAACCTAAAGGTCCCGAATGCACCCAAATGCAACAAAACGCACCAAAACGTTTGTTTAGGGTCCACTGGGGTGGTCCGGGTGCGTTCGTTGCGAAAAATTCCGACGCGACTTCGTGGCACGAACTATTGTACTAGTTCGTCCCGTTTTGCACCGAGTTTCGTAAGGCAACCAAACGGCCTCGAATGCACCCAAATAGTACGAAACGCACAAAAACATCAGTTTAGAGTCTAATGGGGTGGATTGGGTGCGTTCGTTGTGAAAAATTCCGACGCGACTTCGTGGCACGAACTTTGCACTAGTTCGGCCAGTTTTGCACCGAGTTTCGTAAGGCAACCAAACGGTCCTCGAATGCACCCAAATAGTACGAAACTGCACCAAAACAGTCAGTTTAGGGTCTAATGGGGTGGATCGGGTGCGTTCGTTGTGAAAAATTCCGACGCGACTTTCGTGGCACGAACTTTGCACTAGTTCGGCCCGTTTTGCACCGAGTTTCGTAAGGCAACCAAAAGGTCCCGAATGCACCCAAATGGTACGAAACGCACCAAAACGTCAGTTTAGGGTCCAATGGGGTGGATCGGGTGCGTTCGTTGCGAAAAATTCCGACGCGACTTGTGGCACGAACTTTTGTACTAGTTCGGCCCGTTTTGCACCGAGTTTCGTAAGGCAACCAAACGGTCCCGAATGCACCCAAATAGTACGAAACGCACCAAAACAGTCAGTTTAGGGTCCTAATGGGGTGGATCTGGGTGCGTTCGTTGCGAAAAATTCCGACGCGACTTTCGTGGCACGAACTTTTGCACTAGTTCGGCCCGTTTTGCACCGAGTTTCAGTAAGGCAATCCAAACGGTCCCGAATGCACCCAAATAGTACGAAACGCACAAAACTGTCAGTTTAGGGTCCAATGGGGTGGATCGGGTGCGTTCGTTGCTGAAAAATTCAGACGCGACTTCGTGGCACGAACTTTTGTCACTAGTTCGGCCCGTTGTGCACCGAGTTTCGTAAGGCAACCAAACGGTCCTCGAATGCACCAAAATAGTACGAAATGCACCAAAAATGTCAGTTTAGGGTCTAATGGGGTGGATTCGGGTGCGTTCGTTGCTGAAAATTCCGACGCGACTTCGTGGCACGAACATATTGCACTAGTTCGGCCAGTTTTGCACCGAGTTTCGTAAGGCAACCTAAAGGTCCCGAATGCACCCAATAGTACGAAACACACCAAAACGTCAGTTTAGGGTCCAATGGGGTGGATCGGGTGCAATTGTTGCGAAAAATTCCGACGCGACTTTGTGGCAGAAGTTTGTACTAGTTCGGCCCGTTGTACACCGAGTTTCGCAAGGCAACCAAACGGTCCCGAATGCACCCAAATAGTACGAAAACGCACCAAAACGTCAGTTTAGGGTCTACTGGGGTGGTCCGGGTGCGTTCGTTGCGAAAAATTCCGACGCGACTTCGTGGCGAACTATTGTACTAGTTCGTCCGTTTTGCACCGAGTTTCGTAAGGCAACCAAACGGCCTCGAATGCACCCAAATAGTACGAAACGCACAAAAACATCAGTTTAGAGTCTAATGGGGTGGATTGGGTGTGTTCGTTGCAAAAAATTCCGACGTGACTTCATGGCACGAACGTTTGCACTAGTTCGGCCCGTTTTGCACCTAGTTTCGTAAGGCAACCAAAAGGTCACGAATGCACCCAATTGGTGCGAAACGCACCAAAACGTAAGTTTAGGGTCTAATGGGTAGGATCGGGTGCGTTCGTTGCGAAAAATTCCGATGTGACTGCATGGCACGAACTTTTGCACTAGTTCGGCCCGTTTGCACCAAGTTTCGTAAGGCAACCAAAAGGTCTTGAATGCACCCAAATGGTACAAACGCACCAAAACGTCAGTTAAGGGTCCAATGGGGGGATCGGGTGCGTTGTTGCGAAAAAATTCCGATGCTGACTTCATGGGCACAGACTTTATCACCACTAGTTCGGCCCCGAGTTTGCACCGAGTTCATCAGGCAACCAAAAGTGTCCTTGGAATGCACCCAAATAGTACGAAACGCACCAAAATGTCCAGTTTAGGGGTCCTAATGGGGATGGTACGGGTGCGTTTGTTGCTGAAAACTTTTCCGACAGCGACTTTCGTGGCAAGAACATATTGGCAGTAGTTCAGGCCCGGTTTAGCACCGAGTTTTCATAGGCAATCCAAAACGGTCCCGAATGCCACCCAAATAGTATGAAATGCAACCAAAATGTTCAGTTTAGGGTCCCAAGGGGTGGATCCGGGTGCGTTCAGTCTGCGAAAAATTCCGATGCGACTTTGTGGCACGAACTTTTGCACTAGTTCGGCCCGTTTTGCACCGAGTTTCATAAGGCAATCAAACGGTCCCGAATGCACCCAAATAGTACGAAACACATGAAAATGTCAGTTTAGGGTCCAATGGGGTGGATCGGGTGCGTTCGTTGCGAAAAATTCAGACGCGACTTCGTGGCACGAACTTTTGTACTAGTTCGGCCCGTTTTGCACCTGAGTTTCGTAAGGCAACCAAACGGCCTCGAATGCACCCAAATAGTACGAAATGCACCAAAACAACAGTTTAGGGTCTAATGGGGTGGATTGGGGGCGTTCGTTGTGAAAAATTCCGACGCGACTTCGTGGCACGAACTTTTGCACTAGTTCGGCCCGTTTTGCACCGAGTTTCGTATGGCAACCAAAAGGTCCCGAATGCACCCAAATGGTACGAAAGCACCAAAACGTCAGTTTAGGGTCCAATGGGGTGGATCGGGGGCGTTCGTTGCGAAAAATTCCGACGCGACTTCGTGGCACAGAACTTTTGCACTAGTTTGGCCCGTTTTGCACCGAGTTTCGTAAGGCAACCAAACGGTCCCGAATGCACCAAAATAGTACGAAACGCACCAAAACGTCAGTTTAGGGTCTAATGGGGTGGTTCGAGTGTGTTCGTTGTGAAAAATTCCGACGCGACTTCATGGCACGAACTTTTGCACTAGTTCGGCTCGTTTCGCACCGAGTTTCGTAAGCAACCAAATGGCCCTGAATGCAACCAAATAGTACGAAACGCATCAAAACATCAGTTTAGGGTAAAATGGGGTGGATCGGGTGCATTCGTTGAGAAAAATTCCGACTCGACTTCGTGGCACGAACTTTTGCACTAGTTCGGCCCGTTCTGCACCGAGTTTTGTAAGCAACCGAACGGTCCCGGATGCACCCAAATAGTTCAACACGCACCAAAATGTCAGTTTAGGGTCCAATGGGGTGGATCGGGTGTGTTCGTTGCGAAAAATTCAGACGCGACTTCGTGGCACGAACTTTTGTACTAGTTCGGCCCCGTTTGCACCGAAGTTTCGTAAGGCAACCAAACGGCCTCGAATGCACCCAAAATAGTATGAAATGCACCAAAACTAACAGTTTAGGGTCTAATGGGGTGGATTGGGTGGCGTTCGTTGTGAAAAATTCCGACGCGACTTCGTGGCACGAACTTTTGCAACTAGTTCGGCCCCGTTTTGCACCGAGTTTCGTAAGGCAACCAAAAGGTCCTCGAATGCACCCAAATAGGTACGAAATGCACCAAAACATCAGTTTAGGGTCTAATGGGTGGATTCGGGTGCGTTTCGTTGTGAAAAAATTCCGACGCGACTTCGTGCACGAACATATGCACTAGTTCGGCCAGTTTTGCACCGAGTTTCGTAAGGCAACCAAAAGGTCCCGAATGCACCCAAATGGTACGAAACGCACCAAAACGTTAGTTTAGGGTCCAATGGGGTGGATCGGGTGCGTTTGTTGCGAAAAATTCCGATGTGACTGCGTGGCACGAACTTTTGCACTAGTTCGGCCCGTTTTGCACCGAGTTTCGTAAGGCAACCAAAAGGTCCTTGAATGCACCCAAATGGTACGAAACGCACCAAAACGTCAGTTAAGGGTCCAATGGGGAGGATCGGGTGCGTTTGTTGCGAAAACTTCCGACGCGACTTTGTGGCAAGAACTTTTGTAGTAGTTCGGCCCGTTGTACACCGAGTTTCGTAAGGCAACCAAACGGTCCCGAATGCACCCAAATAGTATGAAATGCACCAAAATGTCAGTTTAGGGTCTAATGGGGTGGTCCGGGTGCGTTCGTTGCGAAAAAATTCCGATGCGACTTTGTGGCACGAACTTTTGCACTAGTTCGGCCCGTTTTGCACCGAGTTTCATAAGGCAATTAAACGGTCCCGAATGCACCCAAATAGTACGAAACACATGAAAATGTCAGTTTAGGGTCTAATGGGGTGGTCCGGGTGCGTTCGTTGCGAAAAATTCAGACGCGACTTCGTGGCACGAACTTTTGTACTAGTTCGGCCCGTTTTGCACTGAGTTTCGTAAGGCAACCAAACGGCCTCGAATGCACCCAAATAGTACGAAATGCACCAAAACAACAGTTTAGGGTCTAATGGGGTGGATTGGGTGCGTTCGTTGTGAAAAATTCCGACGCGACTTCGTGGCACGAACTTTTGCACTTGTTCGGCCCGTTTTGCACCGAGTTTCGTATGGCAACCAAAAGGTCCCGAATGCACCCAAATGGTACGAAACAGCACCAAAACGTCAGTTTAGGGTCCAATGGGGTGGATCGGGGGCGTTCGTTGCGAAAAATTCCGACGCGACTTCGTGGCACGAACTTTTGCACTAGTTCGGCCCGTTTTGCACCGAGTTTCGTAAGGCAACCAAACGGTCCCGAATGCACCCAAATAGTAAGAAACGCACCAAAACGTCAGTTTAGGGTCTAATGGGGTGGTCGAGTGTGTTCGTTGTGAAAAATTCCGACGCGACTTCATGGCACGAACTTTTGCTACTAGTTCGGCCCGTTTCGCACCGAGTTTCGTAAGGCAACCAAACTGGCCCGAATGCACCCAAATAGTACGAAACGCACCAAAACATCAGTTTAGGGTATAATGGGGTGGATCGGGTGAGTTCGTTGAGAAAAATTCCGACGCGACTTCGTGGCACGAACTTTTGCACTAGTTCGGCCCGTTTTGCAACCGACTTTCGTAAGGCAACCAAACGGTCCCGAATGCACCCAAATAGTATCGAAACGCACCAAAAATGTCAGTTTAGGGTCCAATGGGTGAGATCGGGTGGGTTCGTTGCGAAAATTCCGACGCGACATTCGTGGCACGAACTTTTGCCCTAGTATCGGCCCGTTTTGACACCGAGTTTCGTAAGGCAACCAACGGTCCCGAATGCACCCAAATAGTAGAAATGCACCAAAACATTCAGTTTAGGGTCTAATGGGGTGGATTGGGGTGGTTCGTTGCGAAAATTCCGACGCGACTTCGTGGCACGAACTTTTGCACTAGGTTCGGCCAGTTTTGCACCGAGTTTCGTAAGGCAACCAAAAGGTCCCGATGCACCCAAATGGTACGAAACGCACCAAAACGTTAGTTTAGGGTCCAATGGGGTGGATCGGGTGCGTTTGTTGCGAAAAATTCCGACGCGACTTTGTGGCAAGAACTTTGTAGTAGTTCGGCCCGTTGTACACCGAGTTTCGTAAGGCAACCAAACGGTCCCGAATGCACCCAAATAGTACGAAACGCACCAAAACGTCAGTTTAGGGTCTAATGGGGTGGTCCGGGTGCGTTCGTTGCGAAAAATTCCGACGCGACTTTGTGGCACGAACTTTTGCACTAGTTCGGCCCGTTTTGCACCGAGTTTCATAAGGCAATCCAAACGGTCCCGAATGCACCCAAATAGTACTGAAACACACGAAAATGTCAGTTTAGGGTCCAATGGGGTGGATCGGGTGCGTTCGTTGCGAAAAATTCAGACGCGACTTCGTGGCACGAACTTTGTACTAGTTCGGCCGTTTTGCACCGAGTTTCGTAAGGCAACCAAACGGTCCCGAATGCACCCAAATAGTACGAAACGCACCAAAACGTCAGTTTAGGGTCTAATGGGGTGGATCGGGTGCGTTCGTTGCGAAAAATTCGACGCGACTTCGTGGCACGAACTTTTGCACTAGTTCGGCCCGTTGTGCACCGAGTTTCGTAAGGCAACCAAACGGTCCCGAATGCACCCAAAATAGTACGAAACGCACCAAACATCAGTTTAGGGTCTAATGGGGTGGATTCGGGTGCGTTCGTTGCGAAAATTCCGACGCGACTTCGTGGCACGAACATATGCACTAGTTCGGCCCGTTTTGCACGAGTTTCGTAAGGCAACCTAACAGGTCCCGAATGCACCCAAATAGTACGAAACGACACCAAAACGTTAGTTTAGGGTCCAATGGGGTGGATCGGGTGCAGTTGTTGCGAAAAATTCCGACGCGACTTCGTGGCACGAACTTTTGTACTAGTTCGGCCCGTTTTACACCGAGTTTCGCAAGGCAACCAAACGGTCCCGAATGCACCCAAATAGTACGAAAACGCACCAAAACGTCAGTTTAGGGTCTACTGGGGTGGTCCGGGTGCGTTCGTTGCGAAAAATTCCGACGCGACTTCGTGGCACGAACTTTTGTACTAGTTCGTCCCGTTTTGCACCGAGTTTCGTAAGGCAACCAAACGGCCTCGAATGCACCCAAATAGTACGAAACGCACAAAAACATCAGTTTAGAGTCTAATGGGGTGGATTGGGTGCGTTCGTTGTGAAAAATTGCGACGCGACTTCGTGGCACGAACATATGCACTAGTTTGGCCAGTTTTGCACCGACTTTCGTAAGGCAACCAAAAGGTCCCGAATGCACCCAAATGGTACGAAACGCACCAAAACGTCAGTTAAGGGTCCAATGGGGAGGATCGGGTGCGTTTGTTGCGAAAACTTCCGACGCGACTTTGTGGCAAGAACTTTTGTAGTAGTTCGGCCCGTTGTACACCGAGTTTCGTAAGGCAACCAAACGGTCCCGAATGCACCCAAATAGTATGAAATGCACCAAAATGTCAGTTTAGGGTCTAATGGGGTGGTCCGGGTGCGTTCGTTGCGAAAAATTCCGATGCGACTTTGTGGCACGAACTTTTGCACTAGTTCGGCCCGTTTTGCACCGAGTTTCATAAGGCAATCAAACGGTCCCGAATGCACCCAAATAGTACGAAACACATGAAAATGTCAGTTTAGGGTCCAATGGGGTGGTCCGGGTGCGTTCGTTGCGAAAAATTCAGACGCGACTTCTTGGCACGAACTTTTGTACTAGTTCGGCCCGTTTTGCACCGAGTTTCGTAAGGCAACCAAATGGCCTCGAATGCACCCAAATAGTACGAAATGCACCAAAACAACAGTTTAGAGTCTAATGGGGTGGATTGGGGGCGTTCGTTGTGAAAAATTCCGACGCGACTTCGTGGCACGAACTTTTGCACTAGTTCGGCCCGTTTTGCACCGAGTTTCGTAAGGCAACTAAAGGTCCCGAATGCACCCAAATGGTACGAAACGCACCAAAACGTCAGTTTAGGGTCCAATGGGGTGATTGGGTGCGTTCGTTGCGAAAAATTCCGAAGCGACTTCGTGGCACGAACTTTTGTACTAGTTCGGCCCGTTTTGCACCGAGTTTCGTAAGGCAAACAAAAGGTGTCGAATGCACCCAAATGGTACGAAACGCACCAAAACATCAGTTTAGGGTCCAATGGGGTGGATTGGAGCGTTCGTTGCGAAAAATTCTGACGCGACTTCGTGGCACGACCTTTTGCACTAGTTCGGCCCGTTTTGCACCGAGTTTCGTAAGGCAACCAAACGGTCTCGAATGCACCCAAAAGGTACGAAACACGCCAAAACGTCAGTTTAGGGTTCAATGGGGTGGATCGTGTGCGTTAGTTCTGAAAAATTCTGACGCGACTTCGTGGCACGAACTTTTGCACTAAGTTCGGCCCATTGTGCACCGAGTTTCGTAAGGCAACCAAACGGTCCCGAATGCACCAAAATAGTACGAAACACACCAAAATGTCAGTTTAGGGTCTAATGGGGTGGTTCGGTGCGTTCGTTGCGAAAAATTCCGACGCGACTTCATGGCACGAACATATGCACTAGTTCGGACCGTTTTGCAGCGAGTTTCGTAAGGCAACCTAAAGGTCCCGAATGCACCCAAATGCAACGAAACACACCAAAACGTTAGTTTAGGGTCCAATGGGGTGGATCGGGTGCAATTGTTGCGAAAAATTCCGACGCGACTTTGTGGCAAGAAGTTTTGTACTAGTTCGGCCCGTTGTACACCGAGTTTCGCAAGGCAACCAAACGGTCCCGAATGCACCCAAATAGTACGAAAACGCACCAAAACGTCAGTTTAGGGTCTACTGGGGTGGTCCGGGTGCGTTCGTTGCGAAAAATTCCGACGCGACTTCGTGGCACGAACTTTGTACTAGTTCGTCCCGTTTTGCACCGAGTTTCGTAAGGCAACCAAACGGCCTCGAATGCACCCAAATAGTACGAAACGCACAAAAACATCAGTTTAGAGTCTAATGGGGTGGATTGGGTGCGTTCGTTGTGAAAAATTGCGACGCGACTTCGTGGCACGAACATATGCACTAGTTGGCCAGTTTTGCACCGAGCTTTCGTAAGGCAACCAAAAGGTCCCGAATGCACCCAAATGGTACGAAACGCACCAAAACGTCAGTTAGGGTCCAATGGGGAGGATCGGGTGCGTTTGTTGCGAAAACTTCCGACGCGACTTTGTGGCAAGAACTTTTGTAGTAGTTCGGCCCGTTGTACACCGAGTTTCGTAAGGCAACCAAACGGTCCCGAATGCACCCAAATAGTATGAAATGCACCAAAATGTCAGTTTAGGGTCTAATGGGGTGGTCCGGGTGCGTTCGTTGCGAAAAATTCCGATGCGACTTTGTGGCACGAACTTTTGCACTAGTTCGGCCCGTTTTGCACCGAGTTTCATAAGGCAATCAAACGGTCCCGAATGCACCCAAATAGTACGAAACACATGAAAATGTCAGTTTAGGGTCCAATGGGGTGGTCCGGGTGCGTTCGTTGCGAAAAATTCAGACGCGACTTCTTGGCACGAACTTTTGTACTAGTTCGGCCCGTTTTGCACCGAGTTTCGTAAGGCAACCAAATGGCCTCGAATGCACCCAAATAGTACGAAATGCACCAAAACACAGTTTAGAGTCTAATGGGGTGGATTGGGGGCGTTCGTTGTGAAAAATTCCGACGCGACTTCGTGGCACGAACTTTTGCACTAGTTCGGCCCGTTTTGCACCGAGTTTCGTAAGGCAACTAAAAGGTCCCGAATGCACCCAAATGGTACGAAACGCACCAAAACGTCAGTTTAGGGTCCAATGGGGTGGATTGGGTGCGTTCGTTGCGAAAAATTCCGAAGCGACTTCGTGGCACGAACTTTTGTACTAGTTCGGCCCGTTTTGCACCGAGTTTCGTAAGGCAAACAAAAGGTGTCGAATGGCACCCAACTGGTACGAAACGCACCAAAACATCAGTTTAGGGTCCAATGGGGTGGATTGGGAGCGTTCGTTGCGAAAAATTCTGACGCGACTTCGTGGCACGACCTTTTGCACTAGTTCGGCCCGTTTTGCACCGAGTTTCGTAAGGCAACCAAACGGTCTCGAATGCACCCAAACGGTACGAAACACGCCAAAACTTCAGTTTAGGGTTCAATGGGGTGGATCGTGTGCGTTCGTTCTGAAAATTCTGACGCGACTTCGTGGCACGAACTTTTGCACAAGTTCGGCCCATTGTGCACCGAGTTTCGTAAGGCAACCAAACGGTCCCGAATGCACCAAAATAGTACGAAACACACCAAAATGTCAGTTTAGGGTCTAATGGGGTGGTTTGGTGCGTTCGTTGCGAAAAATTCCGACGCGACTTCATGGCACGAACCTATGCACTAGTTCGGACCGTTTTGCAGCGAGTTTCGTAATGCAACCAAAGGTCCCGAATGCACCCAAATAGCTACGAAACGACACCAAAACGTTAGTTTAGGGTCCAATGGGGTGGATCGGGTGCATTGTTGCTGAAAAATTCCGACGCGACTTTGTGGCACGAAGCTTTTGTACTAGTTCGGCCCGTTTGTACACCGAGTTTCGTAAGGCAACCAAACGGTCCCGAATGCACCCAAATAGTACGAAACACACCAAAACGTCAGTTTAGGGTCCTATGGGGTGGATCCGGGTGCGTTCGTTGCGAAAAATTCCGACGCGACTTCGTGGCACGAACTTTTGTACTAGTTTCGGTCCCGTTTTGCACCGAGTTTCGTAAGGCAACCAAACGGCCTCGAATGCACCCAAATAGTACGAAACACACAAAAACATCAGTTTAGAGTCTAATGGGGTGGATTGGGTGCGTTCGTTGTGAAAAATTGCGACGCGACTTCGTGGCACGAACATATGCACTAGTTTGGCCAGTTTTGCACCGACTTTCGTAAGGCAACCAAAAGGTCCCGAATGCACCCAAATGGTACGAAACGCACCAAAACGTCAGTTTAGGGTCCAATGGGGATGGATCGGGTGCGTTTGTTGCGAAAACTTCCGACGCGACTTTGTGGCAAGAACTTTTGTAGTAGTTCGGCCCGTTGTACACCGAGTTTCGTAAGGCAACCAAACGGTCCCGAATGCACCCAAATAGTATGAAATGCACCAAAATGTCAGTTTAGGGTCTAATGGGGTGGTCCGGGTGCGTTCGTTGCGAAAAATTCCGACTGCGACTTTGTGGCACGAACTTTTGCACTAGTTCGGCCCGTTTTGCACCGAGTTTCATAAGGCAATCAAACGGTCCCGAATGCACCCAAATAGTACGAAACACATGAAAATGTCAGTTTAGGGTCCAATGGGGTGGATCGGGTGCGTTCGTTGCGAAAAATTCAGACGCGACTTCGTGGCACGAACTTTTGTACTAGTTCGGCCCGTTTTGCACCGAGTTTCGTAAGGCAACCAACTGGCCTCGAATGCACCCAAATAGTACGAAATGCACCAAAACAACAGTTTAGAGTCTAATGGGGTGGATTGGGGGCGTTCGTTGTGAAAAATTCCGACGCGACTTCGTGGCACGAACTTTTGCACTAGTTCGGCCCGTTTTGCACCGAGTTTCGTAAGGCAACTAAAAGGTCCCGAATGCACCCAAATGGTACGAAACGCACCAAAACGTCAGTTTAGGGTCCAATGGGGTGGATTGGGTGCGTTCGTTGCGAAAAATTCCGAAGCGACTTCGTGGCACGAACTTTTGTACTAGTTCGGCCCGTTTTGCACCGAGTTTCGTAAGGCAAACAAAAGGTGTCGAATGCACCCAAATGGTACGAAACGCACCAAAACATCAGTTTAGGGTCCAATGGGGTGGATTGGGAGCGTTCGTTGCGAAAAATTCTGACGCGACTTCGTGGCACGACCTTTTGCACTAGTTCGGCCCGTTTTGCACCGAGTTTCGTAAGGCAACCAAACGGTCTCGAATGCACCCAAAAGGTACGAAACACACCAAAACGTCAGTTTAGGGTCTCAATGGGGTGGGATCGGGTGCGTTCGTTGCGAAAATTCCGACGCGACTTCGTGGCACGAACTTTTGCACTAGTTCGGCCCGTTTTGCACCGAGTTTCGTAAGGCACCAAACGGTCCCGAATGCACCCAAATAGTACGAAACGCACCAAAACGTCAGTTTAGGGTCTAATGGGGTGGATCGGGGGCGTTCGTTGTGAAAAATTCCGACGCGACTTCGTGGCACGAACATATTGCACTAGTTCGGACCGTTTTGCAGCGAGTTTCGTAAGGCAACCTAAAGGTCCCGAATGCACCCAATGTACGAAACACACCAAAACGTCAGTTTAGGGTCCAATGGGGTGGATCGGGTGCAGTTCGTTGCGAAAAAATTCCGACGCGACTTTGTGGCAAGAAGTTTTGCTACTAGTTCGGCCCGTTTGTCACCGAGTTTTCGTAAGGCAACCAAACGGTCCCGAATGCACCCAAATAGTACGAAAACGCACCAAAACGTCAGTTTAGGGTCTATTGGGGTGGTCCGGGTGCGTTCGTTGCGAAAATTCCGACGCGACTTCGTGGCACCAACTTTTGTACTAGTTCGTCCCGTTTTTGCACCGAGTTTCGTAAGGCAACCAAACGGCCCTCGAATGCGCCCAAATAGTACGAAACACAAAACATCAGTTTAGAGTCTAATGGGGTGGATTGGGTGCGTTCGTTGTGAAAAATTGCGACGCGACTTCGTGGCACGAACATATGCACAGTTTGGCCAGTTTTGCACCGACTTTCGTAAGGCAACCAAAAGGTCCCGAATGCACCCAAATGGTACGAAACGCACAAAACGTCAGTTAAGGGTCCAATGGGGAGGATCGGGTGCGTTTGTTGCGAAAACTTCCGACGCGACTTTGTGGCAAGAACTTTTGTAGTAGTTCGGCCCGTTGTACACCCGAGTTTCGTAAGGCAACCAACGGTCTTGAATGCACCCAAATAGTATGAAATGCACCAAAATGTCAGTTTAGGGTCTAATGGGGTGGTCCGGGTGCGTTCGTGCGAAAAATTCCGATGCGACTTTGTGGCACGAACTTTTGCACTAGTTCGGCCCGTTTTGCACCGAGTTTCATAAGGCAATCAAACGGTCCCGAATGCACCCAAATAGTACGAAACACATGAAAATGTCAGTTTAGGGTCCAATGGGGTGGTCCGGGTGCGTTCGTTGCGAAAAATTCAGACGCGACTTCTTGGCACGAACTTTTGTACTAGTTCGGCCCGTTTTGCACCGAGTTTCGTAAGGCAACCAAATGGCCTCCTCGAATGCACCCAAATAGTACGAAATGCACCAAAACAACAGTTTAGAGGTCTAATGGGGTGGATTGGGGGCGTTCGTTGTGAAAAATTCCGACGCGACTTCGTGGCACGAACTTTGCACTAGTTCGGCCCGTTTTGCACCGAGTTTCGTAAGGCAACTAAAAGGTCCGAATGCACCCAAATGGTACGAAACGCACCAAAACGTCAGTTTAGGGTCCAATGGGGTGGAATTGGGTGCGTTCGTTGCGAAAAATTCCGACGCGACTTACGTTCGGCACGAACTTTTGTACTAGTTCGGCCCGTTTGGCAAACCGAGTTTCGATAAGGCAAACAAAAGGTGGTCCGAATGGCCACCCAAATGGTACACGAAACGCACCAAAAAACATCAGTTTAAGGGTCCAATGGGGTGGATAGTGGGGTGCGTTCGTTGCGAAAAATATTCTGAACGCGACTTCGTGGCACGAAACCTTTTGCAAACTAGTTCGGCCCGTGGTACACCGAGTTCCGTAAGGCAACCAAAACGGTCTTCGAATATGCACCCAAAAGGTTACGAAACACGCCAAAACGTCAGTTTAGGGTTCAAGTGGGGTTGGATCTGTGCGTGTCGTGGGCTGAAACAAATTCTGACGCTACGTCGTGGCAGCGAACTGTTTGCAACTAGGTCGGCCCATTGGTGGCACCGAGTTCGTAAGGCAACCAAACGGTCCCGAATGCACCAAAATAGTACGGAAACACACCAAATGTCAGTTTAGGGTCTAATGGGGT